>NC_056728.1:1969570860-1969722109 GCF_019279795.1 Protopterus annectens
AAAATTGGATGAAATTTCCACAGCACAATCCTCACACATGGTGCACAGTAGTGACATCTCTGGTGGCTGCGCTTTTTGTACTGTTGTTAAACATTATCATCCTTCTACTTTTCCAATTAAACTCTTAATTGTCTGATATTTGTTTATCTGGACAGTCTGAATGGGCCAGAAAATGTCCATTTTCAATGCAGGTCCAAGGAGAAAAGCTCCACCATCACAATCTTTCAAAAATCAATTACAGATAGTTTAAATCAGAAAGCATCATGTTACACTACAAAATACAGCAGTGAAAAAAAATGTAGTGACAAAAACCGAAAAAGAAGTTATGTACTCATCATAATGTTCCATGTGTGTTGTCCGTCTTGCCTTCTTTCTTTACTGGTTGGGTTTGGAACTGATCCTCGGTTCCGACTCGGCCAAATACAAAGCTCGAGGTCTTCCAATTAGTTCATGGCTAAACCCTATCCCGTGATGCTGTAGGAAAGTTCCCCAGATCTTGTTTGCAGATAAGGTCACTAAGTAAGAGATAGAGCAATGAAGTTCAAGGACATTAAAAATCAATTTTTTTACCAGCTCGGTCGCCCAGGAGCAAAAGGCTGGGGGCAGGAGAGTGGGATGTAAGAATGGAGCTGAGATGGACAACACACATGGAATGTTATGGTGAGTACATAACTTCTTTATGCGATGTTGCCCTATCTCACCTTCATTCTTTACAGGTTGGGACAGTGTCCCTAGTGCCATCTTTCTTGGGTGGCTCAAGGGAGGATATTATTCAGAACAGTGGACCCAAAAGAGGCCCTGTCCCTGGAGGCCAAATCCACTTTCTAATGAGTGATAAAGGTATGAGGTTGTGCCCATGTCACTGTAGCACAAATGGTGTCAATAAGTAATCTTGCTCTAAAGGCAGAAGAGATTGCAATGGCTCTAGTAGAATGACCTTTCACTTTATGAGAAAGGTCTTTGTTTTTTGATTGGTAAATAAAGGTAATACAATCTGAAAGCCACTTTGAAAGTGTGACGTTTTGAAACAGGAACACCCTTTTCTGAGTCTGAGAAAGAAACAAATAACTGGTCTGAGTTTCTGAAATCCCTTGTTTTATGCAATTAGAAACATAATTGCCTATGTATATCCAGTTGGTGGAGCACATATTCTGCTTTGTTACCATAATGCCATGAAGAAAAACAGGTAATTCTATGGACTGATTGAGGTTAAACTCTGAACATACTTTGGGTATGAAGGATGGGTTAGTTTGTAGTAATACCCTCTCTTTATGGAAAAGCATGTAGGGGGCTTTATGGATAGTGCTTGCAGCTCTGAAACTCTTCTTGTAGACGTAACGGCTATCAAGAGAATGGTTTTCCAAGTAAGATACTTGAGGTTGCAGAATGATGCTGGCTCAAAAGGAGGGAGGATCAAATATGACAAAACAAAACTCAAGTCCTATGGTGGTGCAGGGGCTTTAACTGGTGGTCTTAAAAGAACAGTACCTTTCAGAAAAGCCTTGCAAAGTCTGTGCAACATGACGTTAGGGCCTGATTTTCCCAAATGAAAATTAGATATGGCAGCCAGCTGGACTCAAATCATAGCTCCAGCTGCCCCTTCATTAAACAGTTTTGCTAGGAATTCTAGAATAGAAACTATTGGGCAGAGAAGGGGTCAATGTGGTTATCCAAGGCGCATGAAGAGAATCTTTTCCATATGCTTTCATACAACCTCTTTGTCAAAGCTTGTGGAATGAGATCAAAATATGCTTTATTGACATGGAAAGGTTAGGGGGTCTGGCTATGGTTGGAATCAGAGCAGCCAAGCTGTCAACTTGAGAGTATGGAGGGAGGGGTGGAGCGTCCCTGATGCATGGGTCAGGAAGTCTGGAACTGGATCCAGAATCTACAGCTCCTCCTGAACATGAGGCTACAGGAAGAGGGACCATATTTGATGAGGCCAGTATGGGGCAATAAGTATTAAGTTCCTTCCCAAAAGACTGGCTTTCTGAAGAACCTTTAGAATCAAGAGAAAATGAGGTAAGGCATAGAGGAGACTGGAGAGTTAATCTTGAACAAGTGCATCTCCTGGTGACTCTACCGGATGGAGGATCAGGGCAAAGTAGCTGTTGCATTTGGCATTCATAGATGTGGCAAAAAGGTTGCAGCAAGGCTGGCCCCACTTGCGGAAGATCTCTTCCACTACTTTCTGTTTTAGGGACCACTCGTGAGGCATCAGAATTGCTCTGCTGAGTTTGCCTGCAATCACGTTGGATTTCCCTGGGATGTGAATTGCTATCAGAAACCATTGGGAGGAGGCTGCCCAGTGTCATACTCTCAGGGCCTCCCAACAAAGAGGGTAAGCTCTGGTTCCTCCTTGTTTTTTTATGTACCATGCAACTGACGTGTTGTCTGTATTGCAATAGTTCCTAGTGGAAGAGAGTCCTGGAATGCTTGCAATGCTAACAGCACTGCTCTCATCTCTAGAACACTGATGTGCAAATGGGCCTTGTGGACCTGCCAAGTGCCTTGAACTGTCCTTCCCAGATAATGTCCCCCCCCCCCAATCTGGGAAGCATCCGTGGTCACTGTGGCTAAGGACTGGGGGGGGGGGGAGAAAGGGACAACCTAATGTTACATGAGTGGAGTAAAGCCACCAATGAAGGTCTTTCTTGCAAGATTCTATCAAAATTTGATGGGACATGGGAAGTTTCTGCATGGACCACTGAGTGAATAGAAGCCACTGAAGTATTCTCATGTGCAGGTCTGCCAACGGAATCAGAGTAATTGTAACTACCATGGTTCCCAGTGGATCACCTTTAGATGCCCGAAAGCTCACTAGACCGACAAGGAATCCGACGGGCCGAAATCACCGACAACGCAGATGACCGACAAGGTGAGAACCCGACGGACTTGGTAAGTGTGCAATAGAGTGAGGGATTTAGTGTTAGGGAGCGGACAGGTAAGTGTGCGATAGTGAGGGACTGTAGTTTTAGGGGCGGGTTAAGTGAGTTAGGGTTAGGGTGCAGGTAGGGTGTGTGTGCGATAGTGACGGACTGTGGGTTTAGGGGTGGGTTAAGTGAGTTAGGGTTAGGGTGCAAGTAGGGTGTGTGTGCGATAGTGACAGACTGTGGGTTTAGGGGTGGGTTAAGTGAGGTAGGGTTAGGGTGCGGGTAGGGTAAGTGTGCGGTTGTGTCGGACCTTAGGGTTAGGGTTTGGGTTACGGTTAGTGCATGTATGGTTGTGTGTATTGTCGGTATTTTGTGTTGTCGGTCTGTTGGTGTCGGTGATTTGTGTTTCGGCGTTGTGGCATTTCGGTTAACTGAAGGGGATCCTTCCCAGTACTTTGAGGATTGTTCTCGTCTGCACTTTTCTTTTGGAAAGAAGGTTTAAGACTTGAGATTGTAAGACTTGAACCCCTTCAAAAGGGAGTTTTGTCATCATATTTTTTTTTTTTTGGTTAGATCTGCCCATATAAAGACAATATGCTGAGATGGCAACAAAGCAGATTTCATGTAATTTATTGTGATTCCCAGGTGAGAGCAAAGGTGTAAAGTGGTGTCTCTTGCTTTGGGAAGTAGATGCTTGGTGGTGGCGGTTGGGAGCCTGCCGTCTAGGTACAGAAACACACAGAATCCTAGGCATCTTAAGTGAGCCGTGACTACTGCCATATATTTGGTGAACACCCTGGGGGGCTGTAGTGAGACCAGAGGGCAGAGCTCAAAACTGGAAGTTGCTGGCTAGCACCCAAAAGTGCAGATGACTCCTGGATCGCCAGTTCATCTTTATGTGGTAGTACGCATCCTGCAGGTCTGTAGAGCACATCCAATCATCTTGTCTCAGAAAATGGAGTATTGACTGCAGTGTTATCATCTGGAACTTCGATGTTCTTACTAATTTGTTTAGTCTGCGGAGATCCAATATGGGTCTCAAGTGCCCTGTTTTCTTTAGAACTAAAAAGAACCTTGAGTAAGTTCCAGATCGTATTTGGTCTGCGGTGACCGTCTGGATGACTCTTTTTTTTTTCTAGCAACTTTGGCATTTCTAAGGTTGCCTGTTCCCTTTGACTGGGTGGAACATCCCGTTTTTTATGTTTGGGATGGGGAAAGAAAAGGGTATGGAGTAACCTCTGGATACGATGTTTTTTACCCATCTGAGCACTAGCAGAAGATGATCTATTTCCCGACTTCTCAATTCTGGAAGATGGGGATTTTGGCAATTTAGATGTACCCTGACCTTTAATTGCCTTTATGAAGGAGGACTTTAGTAAACCTCTCAGTATCAGCTTTTTTCCTTTTAAGCAACACTTTGTGACTGAATGAATGGCATATGATTCCTGTAAATATACTGCACCGAGGTAGTAAACACAAACAGTGTGATCATCCATCAACAACATCTTTTGGTTACACTTCTCGCACTTCTTGAACCCAGAAAATTTAGTTTCCTTTGGATCCTCAGACATTTTGCCTAGAATATCAATAATAACAGCAACAACAACAACAACAACAACTATACTAGCCTACACACTAACAGAAAAAATATGTGCACCAATTTCAAATTTCTTTTTTTAACCACAACAATCAACTAGCACTACGATTAACCCAAGAAAAAAATCAGTTCTCTAAATTAAATGAATCTGCCTAATATAAAGAGAAAGCATAGAAGGCAGGGAAAGGCCCTCTAAGTTAAACCGATCAACAGTGGTCTTCTAACTTAAACGAGCTTACCAGGCAAAGGGAGGGAACAAGTACCTTTAATTTACAAGCTCTCTAACTTAAACAAGCTTAAACAAGATAACTAAAAGGGAAGCACTCGACTAAAAAGGGGCATAGAAAGGTATAAACTTTAACCTGGATAGAGAAGGGAAAAAAGGCCTAGAGGAAGAAACGCTGGCCAACAGCACACAACCAACAGAGTGAACATAATAACTAAGCTCAAGCAAAAGTAATAAACACTAGAAAATCCTACAGGGTATTAATAAAAAAGAAGTTATGTACTCAATGTAACATTCCATGTGTGTTGTCCATCTCACCTTCATTCTTCACTGGTTGGGTTCAGAACCGATCTCGGTTTCGACTCAGCCATATACAAAAGCTTGAGGTCTTCCACTTGCTCATGGCTGAAACCCCTCTCCCATCATGCCTTAGTAAGTCTCCTCAGATATTGTTTGCTGATATAACAATAGGTACCAAATAAACTATAGAATACCTAATAGAGTGCTGAAGAAGGTTGGAGCACATTAATTACCAGTTGTAACCCCTAGGTCCTCCAGGAGCCCAAGGCTGGGGGAAGAAAGGTGGGATGTAAGAATGAAGGCGAGATGGACAACACACATGGAACATTATGGTGAGTACATAACTTCTTTATGTGATGTTGTCCTATCTCTCCTTCATTCTTCACTGTTGGGATAGCATCCCTAGCACCATGATTCTTGGGTGGCTCATGGGAGAATATTCTTCAGAACAGTGGACCTAAAGGAGGCCCTGTTCCTAGAGGCCAAATCCACTTTGTAATGAGTGATAAAGGTATGCCGTGTTGCCCATGTAGCTGCAGCACAAATAGTGTCAACTGGCAGTTTAGCTCGAAAAGCCAAAGAGGTTGCTATGGCTCTTGTAGAATGACCTTTGACTTTAAAGGCAAGATCTTTGTTGTGAGATTTGTATGCAAAAGTAATACAATCTGATAGCCATTTTGAAAGTGTGACTTTAGATACAGGAGCACCTTTCTTAGAGTCTGAGAATGAAACAAATAATTGGTCAGATTTTCTAAAGTCCTCTGTCCTATGCAAGTAGAAGCGTAATTGCCCATCCACATCTAGTTGGTGTAGCATATGTTCTGCCTTGTTGCCAGAGGTAAGGAAAAAGACTGCTAGTTCTATGGACTGATTCATATTAGACTCTGAGCACATTTTTGGTAGGAAAGATGGGTTTGTTCGAAGAGATACTCTGTCTTTGTGGAAAATCATGTATGGGGCTTTATCGATAATGCTTGCAGTTCTGAAACTCTTCTAGCAGAAGTGGTCAGTCAAGAAAATAGTTTTCCAAGTCAAAAACTTTAGATTACAGGACGATGCAGGTTCAAAAGATGGGAGAATCAAACGTGATAAAACATAGTTTAGGTCCCATTGCACTGGAGGAGTGTTAATGGGTGGTCTTAATAAAACAAGTGCCCTTCAGAAAAGCTTTGCATAGTCTGTGATACATCAGATTTGGGCCTGATTCACTTATATGAAACTTAGATATCACTGATAACTGAACTCAAACAGTGGCTGCAGCTGCACCTTCATTGAATAGCTTTGTCAAAAATTCAAGAATGGATGCTATAGGTGCAGAAAAGGGATAATGTGGTTATTTAATGCCCAGGAAGGAAATCTTTTCCATTTGCTCATATATAATTTCCTCATTGAAGCCTTATGAGATGAGCTAAAGATATGTTTCACAGATGAGGATAGATTAGGGAGCCTGGCTATGTTTGGAATTGGAGCAGCCAAGCTGTCAATATGATGGTTTGAAGAGAGGCATGGATCATCCCTGATGCATGAGTCAGAAGGTCGGGATCTGGGTCCAGAACCATGGCTCCTCCTGGAGATGAGGCCAAAGGAAGGGGAACCAGATTTGATGAGGCCAGTTGGGAGCGACGATTATTAAGTTCCTTCTCAATGAGCTTGCTTTCTGAAGAACTTTCAGCATCAACGGGAAGGAAGGGAAGGCATATAGGAGACCCGAGGGCCAATCGTGTACAAGTGCATCCCTTGTTGACTCCTCCAGAGGGGGATTAGGGCAAAAAAGCTTCTGAATTTGGTATTTATGGACGAGGGAAAAAGGTTGCAGCAAGGTTGGCCCCATTTGCGGAAAATCACCAAAAGGCCGCAGATGTAGCAACAGACCTGGTGGAATGTGCTCAGACATGTCCTGGTGGAGATAACCATTTGGCTCTATAGGCCAATGAGATGCATTCAGAAATAAATCAAGCAATAGTAACTTTAGAGACAGGCTTTCCTAAGAAGTGTTTAGAAAAAGGACACAAAAAGTTGATCAGACTTATGAAAAGATTTTGTCCTATGGAAATAAAAATACAGCTGCCTGTGGACATGAAGCAAGTGCAGTTGGTACTCTCCTCTATTCTGAAATTTGGAAAGAAAACTGGCAGAGTGATGACCCAGTTAATATTGCACTCTGATGCCACTTTTGGAAGAAATGATGGATTAGTTCACAGGGATACCCTGTCTTTATGAAATACCATATAAGGGGGCTTGACGGATAAGGTTTGGATCTCAGAAACCCTCTTGGCTGAGGTAACTGCAACCAAGACAGAAACTGTAACTCAACCGTAGCCACTGGTTCAAAGGAGAGAGAAGCCAGAGTCTGCAGCACTAGGGTGAGATCCCAAGGGGGCATTGGGTCCTTAACTGGAGGCCTAAGTAGGAAGGTACCTTTCAAAAAGGCCTTACAAAGTTTGGACGAAGCCAAAGAAGATGCATTCTTGCCTATGTGAAAATTAGAAATCGCCACCAACTGTACCTTAATCATAGAAAAGCTAACTCCATGATTAAAAATATCAGCCAAAAAATCCAAAATGTCCAGAACTGGTGCAATGAAAAGATTCAGGTCATGCTGAGAAGCTCAGATCAAGAAACACTTCCATTTACTTGAGTTAACTTTCCTGGTGGAAGATTTATGAGCTGCTACCAAAATCTTTTAAATAGAGAAGACAGCTCAGGAGTCCTAACTATCAAGGGAACTGCAACAGCCAAACTATGAGCTCCAGGCTGACTAACTCTGGGTGAGGGATCCCTGAGGGATAATTAATCAGATCTGGAACCGGATCTAGCGTCCAAGGTGGATGTACTGCATGAGACCACACAGAATGAATCACACTTGACGAGGCCAGAAAGGGGCAAGCAGGATCACTGGCTCCCCAGCCATCGAGCTTTCTGAATGAATTTGGATATTAGAGGCAGCAGAGGGTAAGCATACAGTAGACCGTAGGGCCAAACATGAAATAGAGCATCTCTAGGGGCTCTGCCAGTTGG
Source organism: Protopterus annectens (assembly GCF_019279795.1). Classification (NCBI taxonomy): domain Eukaryota; kingdom Metazoa; phylum Chordata; order Ceratodontiformes; family Protopteridae; genus Protopterus; species Protopterus annectens. The sequence continues at coordinate 1,969,578,875 of NC_056728.1, forward strand.
GGGTACAGAGTGAAATACTCGCTGCACTTCTCGTTTGAAGGAGAGGTTAACAGATTGCAGCAAGGCCGACCCCACTTTAGAAAGATCTGCTCCGCTACTGAAGGATTCAGAGACCACTCATAAGGCATCATAACAGATCTCTGAGTCTGTCCGCCAGTATGTTGGACCTCCCCAGAATGTGCATTGCCACAAAAAAACAGCCAGAAGAGATCACCCACTCCTACAATCTCATGGCTTTGTGACAAAGGGGGGTAGGCTCTGGTCCCCCCATTTGTTGATGGACCGGACTACTGACATATTGTCCATCTGAATGGCAATAGTCGTACCACCCTAATCTGTAGGACACTGATATGCAGCTGGGTCTCCAGGGAAGGCCACATGCCTTTGGACTGTCCTTCCATTGCAATGCCCACCTCCACCTGAGCAGGGAAGCATCTGTGGTCACCATAATTGTAGGGGAGGGAAGAACAAACAACCCAGAAGAAGATCTGGGATTTAACCACCAAAGAAGAGAGCCCTTGCAAACCTGAGACAACTGAACTGGATGTGATAAGGGAAGGTCTAGTAAGGACCACTGTACCACCAGAGGCCATTGAGGGACTCTCATATGAAGGCGTGTCATTGGAATGAGAAGTTATGTACCTACCATAACGTTCCATGTTAGTTGTCTTCTCTCACCTTCTTTCTTGCTTGATGGGTTCGGAGCCGATCCTCTGCTCCGACTCGGCACTTGCTAAGCTCGAGAGTCACTTTTACCAGCTCGAGGCAGCCCCATATCCCATGATGCAAGGCGGTAAGTACCCAGATCTCATTTGATGACAAAAGGGCAATAGCACCTAGCATAAAAACTTCCCAAGGAAGAAAGAAGGAGAGAAAAAACCTGCAGGATGGTAGAAGGACCAGCTCTGTATGGTCTTCAAAAGTATAATTCCTTGTAGAGAAAGGTCTGTCCAGGCCTGGGGGAAGGAGGGAGGGTGAAGAAAGAAGGCGAGAGAAGTCACCTAACATGGAGCGTTATGGTAGGTACATAACTTCTGAATGTTAAGTTGTTAATCTCGCCTTCATTCTTGCTTGATGGGACAGCGTCCTAGCACCTCTATCCTGGGTGGCTCAATGGAACAGACTCTTGAGAACAGTAGAACCAAAACTGGCTCTGTCCCTGGAGGCCAAATCCAATTTGTAATGGGAAACAAAAGTATGAGGAGTGGCCCAAGTGGCTGCTGCACAAATAGTGTCTAAAGGAAGTCTAGCTTGAAAGGCTGTAGAAGTAGCTAAGCTTCTGGTTGAATGTGCTTTAGGTTTCGAGCACAGCTGTTTTCCCCTGAGCCGATAAATTTCAGAGATGACAGAAGAAAGCCATCTAGACAAGGTCACTTTTGAGACAGGAAGGCCTTTCTTGTTATCAGCATAGGAAACAAAGAGTTGATCGGATTTCCTGAATTGTTTTGTTCTGTCCAAATAATATCTGAGTTGGCGGTGGACATCAAGATAATGTAATTTTTGTTCCGATCTGTTTGAATAGTTTGGAAAAAATACAGTGAGATCAATGGCCTGATTCAAATTAGTCTTTGAGGCGACCTTAGGCAAAAAGGTCGGATTAGTTCTCAATGATACTCTGTCTTGGTGGAAGACCAAATAGGGGGGGGCGAACAGATAGAGCATGAAGTTCAGACACCCTCCTAGCCGATGTAATAGCAACCAGGAATAAAGTTTTCCATGAAAGAAATTTCAGGGAACAAGAAACAGCTGGCTTGAAGGGGGGAAGAATCAAGGATGTCAGCACTAAATTTAGGTCCCATTGAGGAGGAGGACTCCTGACTGGAGGCTTCAGGAGGAAAATTCCTTTCAAGAAGGCTTTACAAAGCCTGTGGGACATAATGTTGTGATCTGCAAACCCGACATGAAAGTTAGAGATAGCAGCCAACTGAACTTTGACTGTGGAAGAAGAGGAGCCCGCATGAAAAATCTCCGCTAAGAAATCCAAAACTGCTTGAACTGGAGCAGTGAAGGGATCAATATTCTTGGCTTTAGCCCAATAAGAAAAATGTTTCCATTTGCTCGTATAAATCCTCCTGGTAGAGGATTTTAAGGAAGCTACTATGATGTCTCTAACAGGGTTAGAGATCATAGGAAGCCTGGCTAAGGAAGGAAGTGGAGCAACCATGCTGTGAGGTTGAGAGAAGTTATAGACCGGTGCAGCTGACCGGATTGGTGAATCAGAAGATCTGGTACTGGGTCCAGATGCCACGGCTGCACCAAAAGGTGACGATGGAGGAACGGAAACCAAATTTGTCGAGGCCAATAAGGAGCAATGAGAATCAATTTGGCTCTCAAAACGGTTGCTTTCTGGATAACTTGAGGGATCAGAGGAAATGGAGGAAAGGCATAAAGAAGTCCCTGGGGCCAATCCTGGGTCAGAGCATCTCTGGGGGGATGGCCTGGCAGTGGGAAGAGAGAGAAGAAGTCTGGGCATTTGCTGTTTTGGGGAGTAGCAAAAAGATCGCAACATGGGTGACCCCATTCCAGAAAAATCTCTTCCACTATAGATTGTTTGAGAGACCACTCGTGAGGCATGAGAATAGCTCTGCTCAATCTGTCCGCTAAAATGTTGGTTTTCCCAGGGATGTGCATTGCTACCAGAAACCGATGAGAGGAGATCGCCCATTGCCAAAGTCTGAGCGCTTCTCGACACAAAGGGTAGGACTTGGTTCCGCCCTGTTTGTTGATATACCAAACTACAGACATGTTGTCTGTGTGGACTGCAATTGTCCCTAAGGGAAGAAAGTCGTTGAGGGCTTGCAACGTTAAAAGCACTGCTCTCATCTCTAGGACATTTATGTGCAGGTGGTATTCAAAAGGTTGCCACGTCCCATGAACCATCCTGCCCTGATAATGCCCCCCCCACCCGATCAGGGAGGCATCCGTAGTGACAGTGGCTACCAGGGATGGGGGTACAAATTGTCTGCCTTGGTGAATCTGGGGAGAAGTGATCCACCAAGCAAGATGATTCTTGCAAATCTGTGTCACCAGTATTTGGTGACGCATTGGAAGTTGTTGGTAAGACCACTGAGTGAACAACATCCATTGAAGAAGGCGCATATAGAAGTGAGCCAGGGGAAGAAGGGGAATGGCCGCAGCCATGAGGCCTAACACCTTTAGAACCATTCTGGCCTGTACTTTCTTGCTGGCTAGAATGATCCTGACGTGACTTTGAATGTCTGAGATTCTTTGATCTGTAAGGGTAGCTGACATCCGAACAGTGTTTAAGTTTGCGCCTATGAAAGTAATAGACTGGCAGGGCAATAAGGATGATTTTTCGGAGTTGATCGAGATGCCCAGTTGAGAACAAAGATTTATTGTGTAATCCCTGGCTTGAAGAAGCTGATGCCTGGTGGTGGCTGAAAGGAGCCAGTCGTCGAGATATGGAAACACCTGGAATCCTTGACGTCTCAGGTGAGCCGTGACCACTGCCATACATTTGGTGAACACTCTGGGGGCTGTAGGGAGACCAAAGGGCAGGGCTCTGAACTGGAAATGACTGGACCCCAGCCGAAAGCGGAGAAATCTCCTGGAGCGTCTGTGAATTTTTATGTGATAGTACGCATCCTGAAGATCTATTGAGCACATCCAGTTGTCCTTCTGTAAGAAGGGCAGAATTGACTGAAGAGTGACCATTCGGAATCTTGTCTTCCTCACAGACTTGTTGAGTCTGCTGAGATCCAATATTGGTCTCCAGTCTCCCGTCTTCTTGGGGACCAAAAAGAACCTTGAGTAGATTCCGGGCTCTGAATGATCTGTTGTAACTGGCTGAATGGCTCTTTTTTGCAGAAGTTTTAAGACTTCTAACTCTGCAATTTCCCTTAGACCGGGTGGTACATCTGGAAGGGAATTTGAGTGAGAGAAAGGACTTTCCTCGAAAGGAATTTTGTAACCCTCGGATATGATCGACTGTACCCATCTGTCTTGAGTGAGGGAACGCCAGGCTTCTGGGTACAGCGATAGTCTTCCCCCGACTGCCTCCAAGGATGGACAGTCGGGCAACATCTCAGGGATGCTGAAAGGGCTTGTCAGAGAGAGGCTCTCTGCTTCCCTGGTTCTGTGGACCCCCTCTGCCTCTAGAGCGGCATCTGTTATTGTTACCCCCTCTGCCTCTAGGGGTAAACTGACCACGTGAATCCGGCGTGACTCCTTGGGATTTGCGGAACCACATTTTGCCACCCTTCTGTCCTTTGGGGTAAGGTCTAGAAGGGGTGGAAAAACGGACCCCTACGGCAGAAAGAGTCTTGCCATCCTGCTCACACCTGGTCAACGTTTCCTTCACTTGAGGGCCAAACAAAGCTGAACCATCAAAGGGAGAGTTAGTGAAGGACGCCTTAAAGGGATCTGCAAAATTACAGAGCCGCATCCAGGCTTGGCGTCTAAGAGCCACACCTGTACCTCTGGCCCTACTCGCTCCATCTGCTGCATATGATATCAGTCGCATGGAGGAGTTAGCAATAGAATTAAGGGTTCCTAGCTGCGAAGCAATTTTTTCTTGAGCCCCTGCAGCTGTCGGATCCTGTACTACTTCACCTAGCTCCTTAAGGATATCCCTCTGGAGTCTGGTGAAGTGACATAGGTAGTTCAGCGAACGCATAGCAAAGGTCGCTGAAGAGAACATCCGCTTACCATACCTATCCATAGTCCTGGAGTCCTTATTAGGAGGATGGACAGGAACGGAAGGATCTGCAAGTTCCTTTTTAGTGGCAGCCGCCACCACCATGGCATCAGCAGGGACACCTTTCATGAGGAATTGCTTGTCCGAAGGGGCAGTAATAAATTTTGAAGGCCTCCTAGGGACTGGCTCTACAGAGTCAGGAGCAGCCCAAGCCTTTCGAGCAATCACCTGCATAAGGGGTTCGAAAGGCGGAGACACCCAGGAGGTGGAGGGCCGAGATCCAAACGCCTCCAGGTATACCGACTCATCCTCAGAGGGATTATTGGAGGGCCAGTTTCCCCTCTGTTTAAGGAGTTCTAGGATGTCTGAAAAAGAGACATCCTCAGAGGGGGATCTTGGGGATCCCTCCGACTCATCTAAGTCAGTATCTGAAGTGATAGACTCAGGGGAGTCTACGTGTTTCCTCTTACAGGTCCTCTTGCGCGGAGGATCCCCTGACTGATCAGGAGAATCCTCGGAAGAGGGGGTTCTTCCCAGTGGGGAAACCTGAGGCGGAGGATCTCTGGGTCCGGGAGCAAGAGAAGTGGCAGAGATATCGACAGGCACCATAGAGGGAGGAGCTAAGGGAACAGACTGCTGGCTGAGTCCAGTGGCCAGCACACTCTTCATCACCTCGAAGGCTCCCCTCCCAGGGAGGTCCGAGAGAACCCGTTCCGAAGAACCAGGAACTCCAGGGTCCACCGATAGGGAAGGCTCCGAGGCAGATGTCAGAGCCAAGCTCACCAAGGCCGAGGCTCCAAGGGGAAGAGTGGGGTCAGACAAGGGTCCGATGCCACTCACCCCCTCAGAGGAGACCAGGGAAGCCCGACCACTGAATCCCTCTAAGGAAGGTCTCGAAGAGGAGATAAGAGTAGAGGCTGAAGGAGCAGAAGTGGGTATCTCTCCCTCAGCCGTAGCAGAAACCATTCCCGAAGACTCCAACTCCAAACTCTGGGGTAGAGTCGAAGGAGGAACTGCAATGGGGTGTGGACTAATAGTCATCTGTTGAGACGGACTATGTAGCATCTGGGCCAGTGCCTGTGATTTTAATAATCTACTGACCACTCTCTCTAAATCATGGTCAGAAAGCCTGGATGACCTGGATGATCGGCTCCGATGGCTCCGTTCCGAGAGGAGAGGAGATGCCGGAGCCGAGAGTATCGGTTCCAAGGAAGGGGACCTAGACCTCTTCCTCGAAGGAACCATCGGAGCCGACGAAACCATAGAAACTGTCGGAGCCGATAACTTTTCGGCACCGACAGAAAGTTTTGATGCATCGGCTCCGGCCGGAGCCGATACAGACATAAAAGTAAGGGTGTCGGAGCGGATCGGCGCCGACACCAAAGCCTGAGCCACATGGTGATCGGAACCGATCGGAGCCGACACCGAAGTGGCCGAACCAGAATCTGCACTGATAGCCATCAGTGCCGAAGGTTTGTGCAAACCAGAATCGGCTCCAGCCGGAGCCGATCTCGACTCTGAAAGAGTCGGAGCCGAGGCTGCAGGCTTGGACACAGAAGCCTGGGCCTTGGAAGACTTAGAAGTCTTAGATGGAGCCGACTTAGCCGGAGAGCCCTCCAGCTTAAGTAGGCCCCTCAAAATAAGCTTATTTCTCCTTTCCTGCAGGACTCTCTGGCTAAAAGAATGACAAATCGCACAGGAGTCCTGCAGGTGGAGAGGTCCCAGGCAGTATAAGCAAGAAGTGTGACCGTCTGTCAGAGACATCTTCTGACAGCACGAGTCACACTTCTTAAAGCCTGAGACCCTTTCCTTAGACATGGTGTAAAAACACACACACACACAACACCTGTCCAAGAAATATTACAATCCCAAAAAAGAGAAAAAAACTATTCTCTCGCAAACACACACACACCCTAACAAGGGGGGGATGGGATGGGAAAAGGCCTGACTAAAAACTTTAAGGAGAGAGGGAATTTTAGTCAGAAAAGGACTAAAACTAGTCTAAAACGATTAAATTTAAGTTTAAAATTAACTTTAAACTGAAAGAGGGGCAAAAGCAGTAGTGTATCAATCACTTACCAGGAGCTGGTAAAAGGAGGACCTCATCAGCGAAGCGGCAAACGAGATCTGGGTACTTACCGCCTTGCATCATAGGATATGGGGCTGCCTCGAGCTGGTAAAAGTGACTCTCGAGCTTAGCAAGTGCCGAGTCGGAGCCGAGGATCGGCTCCAAACCCATCAAGCAAGAATGAAGGCGAGATTGACAACTTAACATCAATAGTTATTATGGCCGACATGGACCCCAGTGCCCGAAGAACTGAATCCACTGGGGGAAGTTTGACTTGAAGGCTGTAAGAGACATGATTCTGAAGGGATAGCAGCCTGTCCGGAGGTATAAATACCTTTCCTTGGATTGTGTCTATATGAACCTCAATGAAATTGAGAACCTGCACCGATACCAGTTGGGATTTGTTGAGATTAATAGTTATACCCAGGTAATGAGCGGTCTTAAGAAGAAGATCCCTGGCTTGACACAGTCAATGCCTGGGGGGAGCAGGAAGGAGCCAATTGTCTAGCTAGGGGAAGACCTGAAACCCCTACAGCTGCATGTGAGCCGCCATTACCGCCATCACTTTGGTGAACACCCGGGGGGTGGTGGTGGGCTCAAAGGGGAGTGCACTGAACTGAAAATGACTGGCTTCCAGCCGGAAGCAGAGGAACCTACAAGAGTACCTGTTCATCTTGATGTGATAGTATATGTCTTGGAGGTCCAGCAAAAACATCCAGTCATCTATCTCCAGGAAAGGCAGAATGGATTGAAGGGTGACCATCCGTAATTTTGTCTTGGCAATTGACAGGTTCGAGCTGAAAGACCCAGAATGGGTCTTAATTCCCCCATTTTCTTTGGCACTAAAAAGAACCTGGAATCGACGTCTGATCCAAATTGGTCTGGTGGGATGGGCTAAATGACTCATTTTTCGAGGAGCCTGGGAATTTCTATGGCTGCCTGCTGCCATTATGGGGGTGGGACATCTATGAGGTGTTTGGGAGTGAATGGTGGTTGAAAAAAGGGGATTGTGTATCTTCTGGATATTATCTACAAAACCCAACAATCATCGGTGATGGACTCCCAGGCTGTTGGGTGGTGAGATAGATGTCCTCCAACTGCCTCCAGAGATGAGCAGTTGGGCAGCCCTTCAGGGCTGTTGCAAGGGTCTCTCCAGGAAGGAATACGGAGAAAAAGAAGTTATGTACCTACCATAATGTTCCATGTTTGTTGTCTCCTCTTGCCTTCTTTCTTGCTGGTTGGGTTCGGAGCCGATCCTTGGCTCCGACTCAGCCATCTTCTAAAGCTCGAGAGCTGTTTACTGGCAGGAGGCCTCCCTATATCCCATGATGCATGGTGCTAGATACCCAGATCTCATTTGGTAAGACTAACAGCAGACAAAATAATGAAGGAATCCTATCCTATAATACATAAAACCTACCACAGAGACTACCAGGTAGAGTGGAATAGCCAGAGAAGACTCAGCCAGTGAAAACCTATAGGGAACTCTTCTCGGACCACTAGGATAGGGGGGTGGAGGGTGGGACACAAGAAAGAAGGTGAGAGGAGACAACTAACATGGAACATTATGGTAGGTACATAAATTCTTTATGTTAAGTTGTCTATCTCGCCTTCATTCTTCCTGATTGGGACAGCGTCCCTAGCACCTAATATCCTGGATGGCTCAATGGAACAAACTCTTCAGAACAGTGGAACCAAAATCAGCTCTGCTCCTGGAAACCACGTCCAACTTATAATGCGAGATGAAAGTATGAGGGTTGGCCCACGTGGCCACTGCACAAATAGATTCCAAGGGCAACCTAGCCTGAAAAGCCACAGAAGTGGCTAATGCTCTGGTGGAGTGACCTTTTGGTTTAACAGGCAATTGTTTATTCCTTAGCTGATATATAAAAGTGATGATAGAAGTCAACCACCTGGATAAAGTTACTTTTGAGACTGGTAGACCTTGTTTACCCTCTGCATAAGAAAGGAAAAGCTGGTCCGATTTTCTGAAGTCCTTAATCCTAAGCAAATAAAAGCGCAGTTGCCTGTGAACATCTAACTGATGCAACTTATATTCTGCCCTGTTGGAATGGTTGGAAAAAAACACAGGAAGGTCAATGGACTGATTCAAGTTATTCTCAGAAGAGACCTTAGGAAGGAAGGAAGGATTAGTCCTGAGAGCAACCCTGTCATTGTGGAATACCAGGTATGGGGGAATGGATACAAAGAGCCTGAAGTTCCGAAACTCTTCTGGCTGAAGTAATTGCTACCAGAAAAAGTGTTTTCCAAGATAAAAATTTCAAAGAACAAGAAGCTGCAGGTTTGAAGGGGGGCAAAATTGGAGAAGCTAGAATCAAATTCAGATCCCACGGAGGTAGAGAGTGGTCCCTTTGAGAAAGGCTTTACAAAGCTTATGAGACATTATATTACTTTCTGACAGGCCAATGTGAAAATTTGAAATTGCAGCTAACTGCACCCTAATTGTAGCGGAAGCGAACCCGGTATGAAAGAGCTCCGCAAGAAATTCCAAGATGTGGTGTACAGGGGCTGAAAAGGGGTCTATACTCTTAGCCTCTGCCCAGGAAGAAAACCGCTTCCACTTACTAGCGTAAGTTTTTCTAGTGGTAGACTTGTGTGATGATAAAATGATTTCACGCACCGATTGGGAGATATCAGGAAGCCTGGCTAAGGTTGGAAGTGGAGCAACCAAGCAGTGAGCTGGAGCGATTGTAGGAAATGATGCAGCCCGCCCGATTGATGGATCAGAAGGTCTGGAACTAGGTCCAGAGTCCAAGGCTGCTCAAGAAGATGATAATGCAGGAACGGGAACCATATTTGTCGAGGCCAGTAAGGAGCAATGAGGATTATTTTGCAGCCGAATACGGTAGCTTTCTGTATCAGTTTGGGAATTAGGGGAAAGGGAGGGAATGCATACAGAAGTCCCTGAGGCCAATTGTGGACTAGAGCATCTCTGGGGGAATGTCCCAGAAGTGGAAGGAGAGAGAAGAAGTTGCTGCACTTGCTGTTGAAGGGGGTGGCAAAGAGGTCGCAACAAGGTTGTCCCCATTTGCGGAAGATTTGGTCTGCCACCACCTGATTCAGAGACCACTCGTGAGGCATGAAAATAGCTCTGCTCAGCCTGTCTGCTATGACACTGGATCTCCCAGGGATGTACATTGCGGTCAAAAACCACTGGAAAGAGATCGCCCACTGCCAGAGTCTTAGTGCTTCTCGACATAGGGGTAGGACCTGGTTCCGCCCTGATTGTTGATGTACCACACGACTGACATATTTTCTGTTTGAATTGCAATGGTCCCGGTAGGAAGAGAGTCCTGAAGAGCTTGTAACGCTAAAAGCACGGCCCTCATCTCCAAGACATTTATGTGCATATGGTACTCTTGAGGTTGCCAGGTGCCCTGAACTGTTCTACCCTGATAATGCCCCCCACCCAATCAGGGAGGCGTCCGTGGTCACCATAGCAACTGGAGGGGTAAGTACAAATGGTCTGCCCAGGGGCACTGATGAGGAGACCATCCACCAAGCAAGGTGCTTTTTGCATGCTTCTGTGATAATAATCATGTAAGCTGCTGGAAGGACCATTGGGTGAAAAGAAGCCACTGGAGGATCCTCATGTGAAAACGAGCCAGAGGGACGAGTATGATCGCTGCTGCCATGAGACTCAGGGTTTGGAGGACGAACCTGGCTTGAATTCTCTTGCATCCTAACAAGACCTGGACATGTCGCTAAATGACTAACATCCTGTCTGGTGGAAGGCTGGCTGACCTGCCTTTTGTATTTAAATCTGCGCCTATAAAGGCGATAGACTGACAATGCAGATTTTTCGAAATTTATTGTGATATCTAGTCTGGAGCAAGTCTGGATAGTGTAGTCTCTGGCTCGCAGAAGGTGATGCCTGGTGGTCGCAGTGAGGAGCCAGTCATCTAGATATGGAAACACCTGGAATCCTTGCCGCCTCAGGTGAGCGGTAACAACTGCCATACATTTGGTGAACACCCTGGGGGCTGTGGTGAGACCAAAGGGCAGAGCTCTGAACAGATAATGGCTGGCTCCCAGCCAGAAGTGAAGGAATCTTCTGGAGCGCCTGTCCATTTTGATGTTGTAGTACACATCCTGAAGATCTATGGAGCACATCCAATTGTCCTGACCCAGAAAGGGTAAAATGGACTGTAGCGTGACCATCCAAAACTTCATTCTTTGTACAGACCTGTTTAGTCTGCTGAGATCCAGAATGGGTCTCCAGTCCCCTGTCTTTTTTGGTACGAAAAAGAAACTTGAGTAAATTCCGGATCTTTGCTGGTCTGCTGGGACTTGCTGGATGGCCCATTTTCTTAGCAGTTTTGAAACTTCCTGAACTGCTTGATCCCTTAGATTGGGTGGAACATCTGGAAGGGACTTGTTTAACAACAAGGGGGTGCGAACAAAGGGAATTCTGTAGCCTCTGGAAATAACAGACTGTACCCATTTGTCCTGGCTCTCGGGTACAGCGATAATCTTCCCCCACTGCCTCCAGAGGTGGGCAGCCGGGCAACCCTTCAGGGATGCTGGAAGGGCTTGTCAGAGAAAGATTCTCTGCTAACCTGGTTTTGCGGACCCCCTCTGCCATGAGGGCAGCGTCTGTTATTGTTCCCTCCTCTGCCCCTGGAGGGGAACTCACCACGTGTGTCCGGCAAGGCTCCCTGGGATTTCCGGAACCACATCTTTCCACTCTTCTGACCCTTGGGATATGGTCTGGAAGGAGTGGAAAAATGGACTCCCACAGCAGAGAGAGTCTTGCCTTCCTGTGCACACCTGGTAAGGGTGTCCTTCACCTGTGATCCAAAGAGAGATAAACCATCAAAGGGGGTGTTGGTGAAAGACGCTCTGAAAGGCTCCGCAAAGTTACAAAGCTGCATCCAAGCGTGTCTCCTTAGGGCGACGCCTGTGCCTGCAGCTCTACTTGCACCATCAGATGCATAAGAAATGAGCCTCATGGAGGAGTTCACCACTGAATTAAGAGTCGCCAGCTGGGAGGCTACCTTACCCTGGGCCCCCTCAGCTGACGAATCTTGGAGGGTATCTCCAAACTCTTTAAGAGGATCCCTCTGAAGACGGGTAAAGTGGCACAAATAATTCAGAGACTTCATAGAGAAAGTCGCTGAAGAGAACATCTGCTTCCCATATCTGTCCAACGTCCTAGACTCCTTGTTAGGGGGATGGACAGATGAAGAAGTTTCAGCCAACTCCTTCTTTGTGGCCACCGCTACCACCATGGCATCAATGGGGACACCTTTGGTCAAAAACTCTTTGTCTTGTGGTGCAGTTATGAATTTGGCAGGTCTTCTAGGGGTCGGTTCCACTGTGTCTGGAGATGACCACGCCTTCTGAGCCACCACAGACATGAGTGGGTCGAAAGGCGGATACACCCAGGAGGTGGAGGGTCGGGATCCAAACGCATCCAGGAATACCGACTCATCCTCGGAAGGGCTAAGGGTAGACCAATTCCCACTCTGCCTAAGTATCTCAAGTATGTCTGAGAATGAGACATCTTCAGAAAGGGATCTCGGGGACCCTTCCGACTCCTCTAAGTTGGTATCTGATGTGACAGACTCAGGGGAGTCAACATGTTTCCTCTTGCATTTTCTCCAAGGTGGCTCCTCTGAATGATCAGGGGAGGCCTCGGAAGAGGAAGATACACCCAATGGGGTGCCCTGGAGCATTAGTTCCCATGCTTGGGGTCTGGAGGAGGGGCAGAGGCAGGCGCAGGCACCATAGGGGGAGGAGCTGAAGGGGAAGATCGTGGGGCTGACTCAGGGGCCAGCACACTCCTCATGACCTCGAAAGCATCCCTGCTCAGATGCTGAGAAGGCTCTGGCTCCGAAGACATCGGAATCCCTCTCCGCACCGAGGGGGACGGCTCCGAAGCCGATGTAGGAGCCGAGCTCACCTGTGCCGAAGTTCCAAGGGGGAGAATGGGGTCGGACAAGAGTCCAGTGCCACTCACCCCCTCTGAGCCGACGAGGGAGTCTCCACACCCAGATCCCTCCAAGGACAGTACCAAGGAAGTGATCAGAGCTGAGGACGGAACTGAAGGAGAAGGAATCAGTGCCGAAGGTTCCACGATTCGAACTCCCACGAACTCCAACTCCAAACTCAAGGGAGGAATCGGAGGAGGAATGATTGCAGACAAGGACGGAGCCGAACCCTGTTGAGGGGGGCTGGACAACATTTTTGCTAGGGCCTGCGATTTTAAAAGCCTGCAGACCGCTCTCTCCAAGTCATGATCTGATAATCTCGATGACCGAGAAGAGTGGGAGGACCAATGACTGCGCTCCGATTGGAGCAGAGGAGACCTCAGAACTGAGCGTATCGACTCCAGGGAGGAAGACCTGGATCTTTTTCGACTCCCAGATGGCTCCAAAGTACGTGTCGGAACCAACTGAGAGGCAGGAGCATAGATTCCAGCCGGAACCGAAGCAGAAGTGGTAGTTTCACCTAACAACGGCTCCGAGCTGGGAACCAAAGGTTTAGGTGGCTTGGTGGACTTCACGGGCTGAGCCTTTGCCAGTGACTCCTCGGGTTTAAGCAAACCCCGTAGGATTAATTTATTCCTACGCTCCAGCAGGACTCTTGGACTGAAAGCATGGCAGACCGAACAAGAGTCCTGCAGGTGCATGGCACCGAGACAATAGACACAAGAAGGGTGACCATCTGTCAGAGACATCTTCTGACAGCATGAATCACACTTCTTGAATCCAGACACCTTGGTATTCTTAGACATAACTAAAGAAAGGAATATCAAACCCAATACACAAACTAAACAATGTGGGTATGATAACTGTCAGACACTCACAGACAAATACCACACCCAAACAACAATCACAAAGCCTAACAATAACAACTAGACTAACTAAGAAAAAACTAACTATATATGCTTTTTTTTTTTTTAAAGAGGAATAGATTAGCCTCTAACTTAAACGGCAAATACAGAAAGGGGGGGGACTCTCTAACTAAAATGAGTTTTCTGAAGGGACGGGGAATACAGGTAAGGAAAAAATATACACTTAAGCAAAGTTATCCTTAAAAGACAGAATACTAAAGTTTACAAACTACACTAAAAGATACTATTTTTTTTATATCAAAAAACAGAAAAGAATAATAAAAATCTACAACCTGAGCCAGTAAGACAACCTCGCAGCAGAAGCAGCAAACGAGATCTGGGTATCTAGCGCCAGACATCATGGGATATGAGGAGGCCTCGAGCCAGTAAATAGCTCTCGAGCTTTAGAAGATGGCCGAGTCAGAGCCGAGGATCGGCTCTGAACCCAACCAGCAAGAATGAAGGTGAGATAGACAACTTAACATAAAGAAGTTATGTACCTTCCATAACGTTCCATGTTAGTTGTCTTCATCTCACCTTCCTTCTTGCTATTTGGGGGATCAGAGCCGACCTTCGGCTCCGACTCGGCCATCTTCAATTGCTCGAGAGCTGTTTACTGGCTCAAGGCTACCCCTTATCCCATGATGCCTAGAGACAGCTACCCAGATCTTGTTTGTAATAGCTAATCCCAGACATAAGTTGAGAGAACCAGTTATCTAAAAACTGGTTGTTCGATACATCTAATTTTAGAATAGGTTACGAAAAAACCTGGCTAGAAGAGCAATAAGGACCAAAGAAATACTCAGCCAGTGAAAACAAGAACTCCTCTCAGTCCACTAGGATGGGGGAAGGAGGGTGGGACGCAAGACGGAAGACGAGATGAAGGCAACTAACATGGAACGTTATGGTAGGTACATAACTTCTTTATGTTGAGTTGTCTATCTTGCCTTCATTCTTGCTGTTTGGGACAGCATCCCTAGCACCTAACATCCTGGGTGGCTCATTGGAACAGACTCTTCAGAACAGTGGAACCAAAGTCAGCTCTGCTCTGGGAGACCATATCCACCTTGCAATGAGAGATAAAGGTGTGAGGGTTTGCCCACATGGCAGCTACACAGATTGAATCTATGGGCAACCTAGACTGAAAAGCTATGGAGGTGACTAATGCCCTGGTAGAATGTCCTTTTGGTTTAGCTGGTAAGTCTTTATTCCGTAACTGATAAATAAAGGTAATAGTATTAGATAACCATCTGGATAAGGTCACCTTGGAAACTGGGAGGCCTTGTTTGTTGAAGGCATAAGAGAGAAATAGCTGGTCTGACTTCCTTAGTTCTTTAGTTCTGTGAAGGTAAAATGCAATTGTCTGTGAACATCCAATTGGTGGAACTTGAATTCTGCCTTGTTGCTGTGATTGGGGAAGAGTACTGGGAGATCTATGGATTGATTTAAATTGTTCTCTGAGCAGACTTTAGGAAGAAAGGATGGATTGGTTCTCAGCGAAACTCTGTCCTTGTAAAACACCAGGTAGGGAGGACGAACACATAGTGCTTGAAGTTCTGAGACATGCCGAGCTGAAGTGATAGCAACCAGAAAAAGTGTCTTCCAAGACAGAAAGTTAAGGTAACATGATGCTGTTGGTTCAAAAGAAGGCAAAATTAAGGAAGTTAAGATCAAATTAAGATCCCAAGGAGGAGGGGGATCTCTCACTGGAGGTCTAAGAAGAGACGTTCCTTTCAAAAGAGCCTTACAGAGCTTATGAGACATGATGCTAGAATTCAACAATCCGATATGAAAATTTGAAATGGCTGCTAACTGAACTCTAATAGTAGCGGAAGCGGCACCGGACTGAAAAAGTTATGCTAGAAATTCAAGAGTTTCATGGACTGGGGCTGAGAAAGGATCCACATTTCTAGACTCTGTTTAGTAAAAAAGTTTCCATTTGCTTGCATTATGTTTTTCTCATAGTAGACTTATGTGAGGAAACAATAATATCACGGACTGCTGGGGAGATACTAGGAAGCCTGGCTAAGGCTGGAAGTGGAGTAACCAAGCTGTGAGCTGGAGTGTTTGGAGGCACCGATGCAACCCGCCTGATTGATGAATCAGAAGATCTGGAATCGGGTCCAGGATCCAGGGCTGATCGACAAGGTAGGGGTGCAGGAACAGAAACCATATCTGTCAAGGCCAATAAGGGACAATGAGGATCATTTTGCAACCCAACGATTTTGCTTTCTGTATGAGTCTTGATATTAGTGGTAACAGGGGAAAAGCATAAAGGAGTCCCTGAGGCCAATCGTGGACTAGAGCGTCTCTGGGTATGTGACCTGGAAGCGGAAGAAGGGAGAAGTAGTTGCTGCATTTGCTGTTGAGTGTGGCAAACAGATCGCAGCAAGGTTGTCCTCATATGCGGAAGATAAGATCCGCAACTTCCTGATTCAGAGATCACTTGTAATGCATAAGAATAGCTCTGCTGAGCCTATCCGCTATGACATTGGATCTCCCAGGGATGTGCGTCATAATCAGAAAACGTTGGGAGGAAATCACCCATTGCCACAGTCTGAGTGCCTCTTGACACAGGGGGTAGGACCTGGTTCCACCCTGTTTGTTGATGTACCACACAACTGACATGTTGTCTGTTTGAATTGCAATGGTCCCAGAAGGAAGACAGCCTTGAAGGGCTTGCAACGCCAGAAACACGGCTCTCATTTCTAGGACATTGATGTGCAGATGGTACTAGTGAGGTTTCCAAGTGCCTTGGACTGTCCTGCCTAGATAATGCACACCCCCCACCCTATCAGGGAGGTGTCCGTGGTTACTGTGGCTACAGGTGGGGGCTGTATGAAAGGTCTGCCCTGAGACACTAGTGGGGAGTCCATCCAATAAGACAGGTGCCTTTTGCATGTTTCTGTAATCAGGATCATGTGAGACATGGGAAGCTCCTGAAAGGACCACTGCGTGAAAAGAAGCCACTGAAGAATTCTCATGTGGAAACGCGCTAATGGAACTAGAAGAATGGCAGCTGCCATGCAGCCCAGAGCTTGAAGGACATATCTGACTTGAATCTTTTTGCTCTGCATTAGCATTAACACTTTTTGACGAATTGTGGAAACTTTTTCCAGTGGTAATCTCGCAAACATTTCCCTTGTGTTTAGTTCTGCTCCTATGTAAGTGATAGACTGACAGGGCAACAAGGCAGATTTTTCGAAATTTATTGTGATGCCTAGTTGAGTGCATGATGTGATTGTACAATCCCACACTTGTAAGAGTTGATGCCTGGTGGTAGCAGTGAGGCGCCAGTCGTCTAGATATGGAAACACCTGGAATCCTTGACATCTCAGGTGAGCCGTGACTACTGCCTTACACTTAGTGAACACCCTGGGGGTTGAGGTGAGACCAAAGGGCAGAGCTCTGAACTGGTAATGACTGGACCCTACCCGGAAGTGAAGAAATCTTCTGGAGCGTCTGTCCATCTTGATATGGTAGTACGCATCCTGAAGATCTATCAAGCACATCCAATTGTCCTGACCCAGAAAGAGTAGAATGGACTGTAGCGTGACCATCCGAAACTTTTCTTTTTGTACAAATTTGTTTAATCTGCTGAGATCCAGAATCGGTCTCCAGTCCCCTGTCTTTTTTGGTACCAAAAAGAATCTTGAGTAAGTTCTGGATCTGAGCTGGTCTGCGGGGACTTCCTGAATGGCTCTTTTTAATAGCAGTTTTGAAACTTCTATGACTGCTTGTTCCCTCAGATTGGGTGGAACATCTGTAAGGGCCTTTTTTGACTGTAAGGGCGATTGATGGAAAGGGAATTTTGTAACCTCTGGATATAATGGATAGTACCAATCTGTCTCTTGTCAAATTTTGCCAGGCTTCTGGGTACAGCGAAAGTCTTCCCCCGACTGCCTCCAGAGGTGAACAGCTGGGCAACCCTCCAGGGATGTTGTAAGGGCTTGTCAGAGAAGGATTCTCTGTCACTCTTGTTCTGTGGACCGCCTCTGCCATGAGGGCGGCATCTGTTATTGTTGTTTCCCCCTCTGCCTCTGGAGGAAAAATCATCATGTGTGCCAGGCAAGGATCCCTGGGATTTCTGGAATCACATCTTCCCACTCTTCTGACCCTTGGGCTAAGGTCTAGAGGGAGTGGAAAAACAGACTCCCACGGCAGAGAGAGTATTGCCTTCTTGCTCACACTTGATCAATGTGTCTTTCACCTGAGGCCCAAAGAGAAAGGAGCCATCAAAGGGAGTATTGGTGAAGGACGCTTGAAAGGGTTCCGCAAACTGACACAGCCGCATCCAAGCATGTCTCCTGAGGGCCACACCTGTCCCTGCGGCTCTGCTTGCTCCATCAGCCGTATAGGAAATCAGCCTCATGGAGGAGTTGACAATGGAATTAAGAGTCGCCAGCTGGGAAGCTACATCGGCTTGTACTCCCTCAGCTGTAGGATCTTTAAGGCATCTTTAAGCTATTTCAGGAGATCCCTTTGAAGACGAGTAAAATGACATAGATAGTTCAGGGACCTCATCGAGAGGGTCGCTGAAGCAAACATTCACTTTCCGTATCTGTTCATCATCTGAGACTCTTTGTTAGAGGGATGAACAGATGAAGAGGTTTCTGCTAACTCTTTCTTGGTGGCTGCTGCTACCACCATGGCATCAACGGGCACACCTTTGGAAAGGAATTGCTTATCATGGGGGGCAGTAATAAATTTGTTAGGTCTCCTCGGAGTTGGTTCCATGGTGTCTGGAGCTGACCAAGCCTTTCGAGCCACTACAGACATGAGTAGGTCGAAAGGAGGACAAACCCAGGAAGTGGAAGGTCGGGAACCGAATGTGTCCAGGAATACAGACTCATCCTCGGTATGGGCTAGGGAAGTCCAGTTCCCTCTCTGCCTAAGCATTTCAAGGATGTCTGGAAAGGAAACATCTTCAGAGGGGGCCTCAGGGACCCTTCCCATTCATCTAAGACAGTATCTGAAGTTACAAACTCAGGGGAGTCAATGTGCTTCCTCTTATACTTCTTCTTCCAAGGGGGCTCCTCTGAGTGATCAGGGGAGGCCTTGAAAGAAGAGGGAACACCCAGTGGGGTGTCCTGGGGCATTGGTTCCCTACGCTTGGGGTCTAGAGGAGGAGCAGAGGTTGGCACAGACACTAAGGGGGACGGACCCAATGGAGCTGGTAGTAGAGCTGTTTCGGGGGACAGCACACTCCACATGACCTCGAAGGTGTCCCAACCCTGAGGCAGAGAAAGCTCTGGTTCCAAAGAAATAGGAATCTTTCTCCGCACCGAGGGTGATGGCTCCAAGGCCGATGTTTAGACGAACTTACCTGTGCCGAAGCTCCGAGGGGGAGAACGGGGTCAGACAAGGGTCCAATGCCACTCCCCTAATCAGAACCAACGAGAGAGCCCTGGCATCCAGATTCCTTGATAGAAGGAACAATCAAGGTAATCAGAGCTGAAGTTGGAGCCGAATGGGAGATGGTAATCGGAGCCGACGGTTCCACTACCTGCACACCAACGATCTCCAGCTCCGAACTCAATGGAGTCAGAGGAGGAATGGAAATAGAGGTGGTTGGAGTCGATACCTGTTGAGGTGGGCTGGATAGTAATTTAGCTAGTGCCTTTGATTTGAGCAACCTACTTACTACTCTCTCCACATCATGATCCAAAAGCCTAGAGGACTGAGAGGAGTGCGAAGAATGGTGGGATACATTCACTTTGTAATAATGGTGACCGAGGTTCCGAGTAGATGGACTCTAAAGAAGGGAACCTCAGTCTGTTATGGCTCTGTGATGGCTCCAAAACATCTGATGGAGCCGACGGAGGAGTTGTCTTGTCGGTCACAGCCGGAACCGACATACTCAGTTGTTCCAGTGCAGGAGTCAGCTCCGAAGGTGGAGCCGACGGTTTGACAGCTTTAGGGGATTTCACAGGATGAGAACTCTTTGCCGGTGAATCCTGAGACTTCAACAAACCCCGAAGGATTAATTTGTTTTTGCACTCCTGCAGGACTCTTGTACTAAAGGCGTGGCAAATAGAACAAGAGTCCTGCAGGTGAACAGCGCTCAAACAATAAACACAACTATTCTCCACCACTCTGTTAAAGGCAAGTTTGCCGAGGTGCTGGAGATTATATTCTGTATTTTATGTCAATAGCAGTGTTTTAGAATAAATCCTTTGCACTTTACTGAATTGGAACAATTTTGTGGTGGAGAATATTTGCTTTGTTTTACTAACTGTGGTTATACAAATAAACACAACTAGTGTGCCCATCTATCACAGATATTTTCTGACAGCATGAGTCACACTTTTTGAAGCCAGAAACTTTTGTATCCTTGGACATACTCTACCAAGTACCACAAAAATAGACAGACAAAAAAATTCTCTATGCTATTTAACAAACACAACATTTTTTTTTTTTAAATATAGTAAAAAGGAAGGGAAGGAGAGCCTCTGAGTTAAACAGCTATCCTACAAGAGGGGGGGGGGGGGAACTCTCTAATTTAAATGAATTCATAAGAAAAAAAGGGACCGGAAGAAGCGACGTCCAACAATCAACATTAACAGTGAATAAAACTAAAAAGGGGAATTATACACTAGTTTTTAGAAGTTTTAAGAAATATAATTATCTAAAATACAAAAGTATACAAGCCTGAGACAGAAACGACACACCTCATAGTTGAAGTAGCAAACAAGATCTGGGTAGCTGTCGCTAGGTATCATGGGATAAGGGGTAGCCTCGAGCCAGTAAACAGCTCACAAACTATTGAAGATGGCCTAGTCAGAGCCCCCAAACAGCAAGAATGAAGGCGAGCTAGACAACTTAACATTCTGCGTCCCTTGGGCCCCTTTTGCCACAAGGGTGGCATCCGTCGTATCCCTCTCTGCCTCTGGGGAGGATGAATCCTGAGCATTGTGGGAAGAGTTTTGAGATTTCCAGAACCACATCTTCTTCACCCCATGCTGATTCTTACAGGAGGATCGTTGCGGGGTGGAAAAGCAGATCCTGATGGCAGACAGAGTCTTCCCATCCTTATCACTATGGACTAAGGTGTCTCGAACAGTCTTACCAAAAAGACTGGAACCACGATAGGGGACGATCATAAATGATGTCTTGAAGGGCTCTGAGAAAGCAAAAAGCTGGAGCCAGGCATGATGTCTGATGGCTACACCTGTCCCAGCAGCCCTAGACACACCTTCTGTAATGTGTGATAGGAGCCTCATGGAAGTATTCGATATCAAGATAAGGGTGGCCATACGGTAAGAGAATAAGAAGTTATGTACCTACCATAACATTCCATGTTAGTTGTCTTCTTCTCACCTTCTTTCTTGCTGGATGGGTTTGGAGCCAATCCTCGGCTCCGACTTGGCCTTCTACTAAAGCTCGAGAGCTATTTACTGGCTTGACACCTCCCCATATCCCACAATGCTAGGCGTCAGATACCCAGATCTCGTTTGGCAGAGCTAACACCATGGAAAAACAATTTTTTGGGACACCTGTCCAAACTACAAGGTTTACCTACAGTACTAAAAACAGAGGAAGACATAACCTAGATAAGACTCAGCCAGAGGAAGAAGGCCTCAAAAGGGATTCTTCTCGGTCTGTCCAGGCTAGGGGGATGGAGGTGGGACGCGCAAGAAAGAAGGCGAGAAGAAGACAATTAACATGAAATGTTATGGTAGGTACATAACTTCTTAATGTTAAGTTGTCTATCTCACCTTCATTCTTGCTGGATGGGACAGCGTCCCTAGCACCATAGCCCTGGGTGGCTCATCGGAACAAATTCTTGAGCACAGTGGAACCAAAATCATCTTGACTCCTGGAGGCCATATCCAACTTATAATGTGAAATGAAAGTATGAGGAGTGGCCCATGTGGCTGCAGCACAAATAGATTCCATTGGTAGTCTTGCTTGAAAAGCTACTGACGTAGCTAATACTCTGGTGGAATGAGCTTTTGGTTTTGTAGGGAGTTCTTTATGTCTCAGTTGATAAATCAAAGTAATAATAGAGGCCAACCACCTGGATAAGGTTACTTTAGAAACTGGCAAGCCCTGCTTGCCCTCAGCATAGGACAGGAAGAGTTGGTCCAATTTTCTTGTTTGTTTAGTCCTATCCAAATAAAAACGTAATTGCCTGTGAACGTCCAATTGGTGTAACTTTTGTTCAGCTCTGTTCGAATAGTTAGGAAAAAGACAAGTAGATCAATAGCCTGATTCAGGTTTGTCTCGGAAGGTATTTTGGGCAGAAAGGAAGGATTAGTCCTGAGTGAAAGTCTATCCTTGTGAAACACAAGATAAGGAGGATGAATACAGAGGGCTTGAAGTTCCGACACTCTCCTAGCTGAGGTGATGGCTACTAAGAAGAGAGTCTTCCAGGAGAGTAATTTTAAGGAATAGGAGGCCACAGGTTCAAAAGGAGGGAGAATCAAGGAAGTTAATATCAGGTTTAAATCTCACGGAGGTGGGGGATCTCTAACCGGGAGCCTAAGTAAAATAGTCCCTTTAAGAAAGGCTTTACAAAGTTTGTGGGACATGATGCTGGTTTCTGACAGGCCAGCATGGAAATTAGCAATAGCAGCCAACTGGACCCTAATGGTGGCAGACGAGAAACCTGCTCGAAAAAGTTCTGCTAAAAAATCTAGAACGTGATGGACAGGGGCTGTAAAGGGGTCTATATTTCTAGCCTCCGCCCAGAAAGAGAAACATTTCCACTTACTAGCATAAGTCTTCCTGGTAGTAGATTTGTGCGAAGAAAGGATGATTTCACACACTGGCTCTGAAATATGTGGAAGCCTGGCTAAGGTTGGAAGTGGAGCAACAAAGCTGTGAGGTTGAGAGACTGAAGGGATTGGTGCAGCCCGCCCGACTGATGGACCATGAGGTCTGGCACTGGGTCCAGATTCCAAGGCTGCTCCAGCAGGTGACGATGCAGGAATGGGAACCAAATTTGTCAAGGCCAGTAAGGGGCAATGAGGATCATCCTGGATCCCAATGCGGTCACTTTCTGAATTAGTTTGGGAATTAAGGGAAAAGGTGGGAATGCATACAGAAGACCCCGGGGCCAATCATGAACTAGAGCGTCTCTAGGGGAGTGGCCAGGGAGGGGGAAGAGAGTGAAGAAATCGTCGCACTTGCTGTTGAGAGGGGTTGCAAAAAGGTCGCAGCAAGGTTGACCCCATCTGCGGAAAATTTTGTCCGCTACTAACTGAGTGAGAGACCACTCGTGAGGCATGAGAATAGCTCTGCTTAGCCTGCCCGCTATGACGTTGGACTTCCCGGGGATGTGCTTTGCTATCAGAAACCGTTGGAGGAGATCGCCCACTGCCAGAGTCTGAGTGCTTCTCGACATAAGGGCTAGGACCTGGTTCCGCCCTGCTTGTTGATGTACCACACTACAGACATATTGTCTGTCTGAATTGCAATAGTCCCAGTGGGTAGAGAGTCCTGAAGAGCTTGCAACGCTAAAAGTACTGCTCTCATCTCCAATACATTTATGTGCAGGTGGTACTCTAGAGGTTGCCAAGTGCCCTGGACAGTCCTGCCCTGAAAATGCCCCCCCCCCCACCCGATCAGGGAGGCATCCATTGTCACTGTGGCAACAGGAGGAGGAAGAACAAATGGTCTGCCTTGAAGTACTTGAGAGGAGACCATCCACCAAGAAAGGCAGTCTTTGCATGACTGGGCGATTATTATGTTGTGAGACATCAGAAGCTGTTGAAAAAACCATTGGGTAAAAAGCATCCATTGAAGAATCCGCATGTGAAAACAAGCCAGGGGAAGTAATGTGATTGCTGCTGCCATGAGACCCAAAGTTTTCAGTACAAATCTGGCCTGAATTCTCTTGCACTGTAGTAAGGTCTGGACACGTCAGCAAATGTCTGGACACATCAGCGAATGTCCGTTACTCTTTCTAAGGGAAGTTTTGCCGACAGCTCTTTTGTATTTAATCTTGCGCCTATAAAGGTTATAGATTGACAAGATGACAATGCAAACTTTTCAAAGTTTATAGAGATACCTAGCTCTGAGCAAGTTTGGATGGTATAATACCTGGCTCGCAGTAGCTGATGCCTGGTGGAAGCAGTCAGGAGCCAGTCATCTAGATATGGAAACACCTGGAATCCTCGCCGTCTCAGGTGAGCCGTAACCACTGCCATGCATTTGGTGAACATCCTGGGGGCTGTGGTGAGACCAAAGGGCAGGGCTCTAAATTGATAGTGACTGGCTCCCAGCCGGAAGCGGAGAAACCTTCTGGAGCGTCTGTCCATTTTGATATGGTAGCACGCATCCAGAAGGTCTATGGAGCACATCCAATTGTCCTGATCCAAAAAGGGTAGAATGGACTGAAGCATGACCATCCGTAACTTCGTTCTTTGAACAGATTTGTTTAATCTGCTGAGTTCCAAAATGGGTCTCCAGTCCCCTGTCTTTTTTGGTACCAAAAAGAACTTGGAGTAAATCCCGGATCCTTGCTGGTCTGCTGGGACTGGCTGGATGGCCCTTTTTTCTAGCAGTTTTGAAATTTCTAGTACTGCTTGTTCCCTCTGGAAGGGACCTGTTTGTTTGTACAGGGGTGTGGACAAAGAGGATTTTGTAACCCTCGGATATGATAGACCATAGCCATTTGTCTTGTGTGAGGAGTTGCCAGGCTTCTGGGTACAGTGACAATCTTCCCCTGACTGCCTCCGAAGGTGGACAGTTGGGGAGCCCCTCAGGGGTGCTGAAAGGGTTTGTCAGAGAAAGATTCTCTGCTACTCTGATTTTGCGGAACCCCTCTGCCCCTTGGGCGGTGTCTATTATTGTTATCTCCTCTGCCACTGGAGGGAAACTCACCACGTGTGTCAGGCACGACTCCCTGGGGTTTCTGAAACCACATTTTTCCACTCTTCTGACCTTTAGGGTATGGTCTAGAGGGAGTAGAAAAATGGACTCCCATGGCACAGAGAGTCTTGCCTTCCTGCTCACACCTGGTAAGGGTATCCTTCACCTGTGGACCAAACAGAGCCGAATCATTGAAGGGGGTATTGGTGAAGGATGCCTTAAAGGGGTCAGCAAAGTTACATAACCACATCCAGGCATGTCTTCTCAAAGCCATGCCTGTACCTGCGGCCCTACTTGCCCCATCGGCTGCATAAGAAATGAGCCGCATGGAGGAGTTGACTATAGAGTTAAGGGTCACCAGCTGGGAGTTAATCTTATCCTGAGACCCCGCAGCTGATGGATCCTGAAGAATATCACCCAGTTCCTTGAGAAGATCCCTTTGAAGGCGGGTGAAATGGCAGAGATAATTCAGTGACCGTATGGAAAAGGTCGCTGAAGAAAACATATGCTTCCCGTACCTGTCCATTGTCCTAGATTCTTTATTAGGTGGATGGGCATGCACCGAAGGGTCAGCCAACTCCTTCTTAGTGGCTGCTGCCACCACCATGGCATCAACAGGGACACCTTTTGTCAGAAATTGTTTGTCAAATGGGGCTGTAGTGAACTTAGTGGGCCTGCAGGGAGTTGGTTCCACTGTGTCTGGGGCTGTCCATGCCTTTTGAGCCACCACTTCCATGAGCGGGTCGAAAGGTGGAGACACCCAGGAGGTGAAAGGGTGAGAACCAAATGCATCTAGGTACACCGACTCGTCCTCAAAAGGGTTAAGGGCAGTCCAGTTCCCCCTCTGCCTAAGGATCTCTAGGATGTCTGAAAAGGAGACATCCTCAGAAGGGGACCTTGGGGACCCTTCCGAATCCTACAAGTCAGTATCAGATGTCACTGACTCGGGGGAGTCAACATGTTTCCTCTTACATTTTCTCTTCTGAGGGGGCTCCTCCGAATGATCAGGGGAGGTCTCGGAAGAGGAAGATATGCCCAATGGGGTGACCTGGAGCATCTGTTCTCCACGTTTGGGGTCAGGAGGGTGGACAGAGACCGATGCAGGCACCATGGGGGAAGGAGCCAAAGGGGCCGATCGTGGAGCCGACACAGGAGTCAGCACACACCTCATGACCTCGAAGGCACCCCTATCAGGCAGAGAAAAGGGTCCCCACTCTGAAGAGATGTGAACCCCTCCCGGCACCGAGAGGGATGGCTCCGAAGCTGATGTCGGGGCCGAGCTCACCTGCACCGAGGCCCCAAGAGGGAGAACGGGGTCAGACAAGGGTCCGATGCCACTCGCCCCCTCGGAGCCGATGAGGGTCTTGGTGCCTGGATCCCTCCAAGGACAGAACCAATGAAGAGATCGGAGCCAACGAGGGAGCCAAAAGGTGTGGTATTGGCTCCGACGTTCCTACGATTTAAGCCCCAATGAGCTCCAGCTCTGAACACAGTGGTAGAGTCGGAGGAGGAACTGCTGAAGACACAGGGATAGCCACAGTCTGTTGAGAAGGGCTGGTCAACATTTTGGCCAGGGCCTGCGATTTTAGGAGTCTGCTGACCACCCTCTCCAAGTCATGATCGGATAGCCTGGAGGACCGAGAGGAGTGGGGCCTATGGCTTCGCTCCAATTGAAGCAATGGAGTCCTCGGAGCTGAACGAACAGATTCTATGGAGGGGGACCTTGAACGTTTTCAGCTCAGAGAAGGTTCCGACAATAAGGTCGGAGCCGATTGAGGTCTCCAGATGTCGGTTCCAGCTGGAATCGACGAGGAGGCAGGAGCTGCACTCGGCGACGGCTCCGGACAGGGAGCCGACGGTTTGGCGGGCTTTAAGGATTTTCCCGACACAGGCTTAGCCGGGGATCCTTCTGGCTTAAGTAAGCCTCTCAAAATTACCTTGTTCCTATGCTCCTGCAGGACTCTCAGGCTGAAGGCGTGGCAGACTGAGCAGGAGTCCTGCAGGTGTTGGGGACCCAAGCAATAAACACAAGAAGTGTGACCGTCTGTCAGAGACATCTTCTGACAGCACGAGTCACACTTCTTGAAACCTGAAACTTTGGTATCTTTAGACATATTGGTAATGGGATACCAAAGGGAAATACTAACTAGTGCTTAATCAAGGCACACACACACAGAAACACTAGATAAAACTAACAATAATAATAACTATAGAATTATAACCACACAACTACCTTACTAATAACAAATATATACAAATATACAAGAAAAAACTACAAGACTGAGTAATTGTAGCTAAGAAGGGCCTAACACTACCCTAACAAGGGGGGGGGGGGGAGAAACTCTTTAACAACAAAAACGAGTTTCTGAGTGGAATATCAAGAGGTACACAATCTAATTCAACTAACAGGGAAGGATTATCTAATATATAAGGCAATATAAAGGTAATAATACAAGAAAAGATTTATACGATCTGGAGCCAGTAAAATCACAACCTCGTAGCTGAAGCGGCAAACGAGATATGGGTATCTGACGCCTAGAATTGTGGGATATGGGGAGCCCTCGAGCCAGTAAATAGCTCTCGAGCTTTAGTAGAAGGCTGAGTCGGAGCCAAGGATCGGCTCCGAACCCATCCAGCAAGAATGAAGGCGAGATAGACAACTTAACATCACCTTTTTCTCCTCTGCCGACATGGACCCTGGGGCAGACTCTGCAACCTCTTTGACCAGGTCCCACTAAAGCCTGATAACATATGCCATGTAGTTTAGCCATGCAAGGCAAACATGGCTGAAGTGTAAGCTCGCTTCCTGAAAAGGTCCATGGTCTAAGACTCCCTGTCTGTATGATGGACTGTAGAGCTCTCCTGAGCAAGTTCTTTCTTGGTGGCCACCGCAACCACCATAGTATTGACAAGGGATACCTTCAACCAATACTGCCTATTCGAGGGTGTGCTGAGTATTTTGTCCGGGTGCTTGGGTATAGGCTCAACTATATCCAACTCCTTCCATGCCCTGGATGAATTTAAATCAATCAACTAGGGTATTTGCGGGAGGAGATACCCTGGAGGTAGAGCGTCATGTGCCAAATGCCTCTTGGAATACTGACTCATC
Organism: Protopterus annectens; assembly: GCF_019279795.1. NCBI lineage: Eukaryota > Metazoa > Chordata > Ceratodontiformes > Protopteridae > Protopterus > Protopterus annectens. The sequence goes on from NC_056728.1 coordinate 1,969,606,386, forward strand.
TGGGTTGGGCTTTTGGTTAGACCACCCTCCTCGCTGACACAGGATTTCCATGGTGTCTCCAAAGGACATCCTGGAGTGATGGGGGGAACTCCCCCCTTCCTCCAAGTTGGTATCTTCAGTGAGAGACTCCTGTGGGGACTCCAAGTGCCTCCTCTTGCACGTGTGTTGCTGAGGGAGCTCCTCAGGGGATATTTCTGGGAAGGACTCAGAAACCTCAAGGAGTTCCTGGGGGGGAACCTCCTGAGACACAGTGGCAACAGGCTGTCCCTGAGGGGGCAGGATGGCAGACTCTGGCCCAGAAAAAGAGGGAACCAGGATGGACTCTGAGGATGAGAGTATCAAGGGTCTCGAAAGAGCCGAGAAGACCCTCTTCACCACATTGAAAGCGGAAGGTGAACAAGTCCGTAAAGTAGGAATGACCAGAACCTGATCCACTGCCCCATGTACCGAGGGAGAAGCCACAGCCGAACCTCCTGGCACCAAAACTCCAATAGGAAGGGCTGACTCTGAAAACCTTGAAGTTGATGCCATCCCCTCGGATCCAACTCTGATGCTACTGCTCCGAGAATGCTCCAAAAATGTTGGAGCTGAGCCACTTAGGGCAATGGTCAGCATTGAGGTACCTGGAACCACCAGTGCCAACCCCTCGACACTGGGAAATCTCAGACCCAATGACCCCAGATAAACTTCTGCATCATCCTGTCTACCTCAGCTTCTGAAAGGCTCCAAGAGGACCAGATGGAAGAAGCCACTGACCCAGGCCTGGAGTGGTGTCGAGGGGAGACGGAGAGAGAGGGGACAGAGTCCAGGTAGTCTCCAGCTCTGGTGAGAAGTGGGGGGACCAGACTCAAGGAGAGTCCCAGGTCGAATGCGGCCGAGACTTGGCTAGTGGCTCGACCAAAGAATAGCAGTCAGGGGACCACTTTCTAGGCCAGTCCTGTTCCTCTCACCGGGTCTTTTCTCCATCCCTGGACTTCTTGGTGAGAGGTTGAGTCCAAGAAGCCGGGGTGGAGGAAGAATAAGCCTCCAAAGGGACGAGGCCCTTAAGGATCAGCTTATTCCTCCTGTTGACCAAGGTGTGAGGATTGAAGCCAGTGCAGATTGAGCAGGGGGAATCCAGGTGAGCAACACTCAGGCAAACAACACAGTGCGTGGTCATCAGAAGGAAGGTGCTTAGGGCCACACTCTACACATTTCCTGAAGCCCGGCTTGGGTGGTTTGGCCATGGCCACAGGCACCCACACACTCTGCACTCACCCACACAAGACAGTAGAAGGGGGGAAATGGAACAAGAAAGAGAGAGAGTTTTTTTTTAACTGACACAAAGCACACAGGGAAAGGTTAGGGTAAAGCAAAAAAGAGATGCAAAGACACCCGTAAGGAGAAGGAAAATGATAGACAAGATAGAAAAGGATCAAAAAAACTAACTTCTTACTTTACCAAGGAGCAAGGAGCTGAACCACACTGCTGTCTCTGACAAGCGGTAAACAAGATCTGAGGGGAGGAGGGAGACAGGGGCATTATGGGTAGGGGAGGAGCTTGGAGCATGGATCCATTGCTGGAGTATGTGGCCGAGTTGGATCCATACCGGATCCAGGTTCCCACAGGTTGAAGACCAAGTGAAAACAACAACTTCAGATCTAGAGTTATTTGAAGTCTCTTGAAGTATGTAAAAGTGCTTACAGTGTGTGGTTATTACTGTGCATGTATTCTGAAGCATTATTTGTGTACAAAGTGCAACTATTTCATGAAGCACAGTCAAGGTATAGCCATTTTGAAAAGTTTCTTGTGCTGGGTGTGTCTATTTGAAAAGTGCTGCCATTACAGAGTGTTTCTTGCACTGTAAAGAATTGCCTATCAAGGTACTCCCATTTTGGGGAAATTTCAGTGTGCCATATACTGTTTATTTGCAAAGTGCAATTACTTTGAAATGTTACCGAATCTGAGCTTCTTCGGCCCATTTTGTTCACCTCGTGCAGTTATTTGAAATGTTTCTTAAATTGATGAGGTGATTTCTTGCAGTACAGTAATTTCAAGAGTATTACAGCACCCAAGAGACTTATTTCGCAAAGTTCAGTTATACAGAGGCTTGTTGTGCTATTGGGCAAAGTCACAAATACTGGCATAAATTAAAGGCATATTTGTATGTGTGTGTGTTCGTGGTTATTTGCAAAACCCTTTACTGGTATGTATTAAGATGGCAGATGGATTTCAAAAGTCCTTACTACTCGTATTTGATCAGAATATTGCAGAGAATTGAAGAATATTTGAGCAAGAGTATGATATTTTATAGAAGCAGCTTATTCGGATAATGATGCACGCACCAGGGCATTCATTTTGCTACAACTCACTGGGTCAGATGCCATTGAAAGAGAGAGCAATATATGGGGGATAAGATGAAAATTGTCATATTGTTTTACAGGCTGAATCAAGGGAAGACCCCGAGTGTTTGAAGTGCAAATTCATAGAAATGTGTAACCCCCCCCCAGACAAATATTACATCAGAGAGGTACTTATTTTACATGAGAGATCAGAAACCAGGGGAAACTTTTGTTGCTTATATAACTGACCTGAGAAACAAAGCGAAAATGTGTTGATTTGGTGACTTAAAAGGTGAGTTAATAAGGGACAGGCTCATGTGTGGTATTGATAGAGCTGCTGTGAGAAAGATTTTGCTTTGTGACAGTGACTTAACGTTCAGTAAAGCCATTGAGATTTGTCACATCAATGAAGTTACAGAGAAACACACAAGTATGCTTTCAAGTGACAAGAAATAGAAGTTATGTCCTTACCATAACGTTCCATGTGGAGTGTTCATCTCGCCTTTGTTCTTACACATGGGTTCGGAGCCGATCCTCGGCTCCGTGTCGGCCGCTTGCAAGCTCTGCATTGAGAAGAAGCTCGAGATCACCTAATACCCACAATCCCCCTCTGCCTTTACCTCAGATCTAGTTTGCAAGCAAACCAGCCATAGAGAGCACAATCATACCAAAATTTACATAATCATAGGATCATCTATATACATATATACATAGATATCTATATACACAGGTGTATCATACAAATACAACTATTGCAACTGCAGAAGGAGAATACTCCAGACCAGGCACCAAATTGAACGTTCTTCCTAAGGGTGGGAGGGTGGGAATGTAAGAACAAAGGCGAGATGAACACTCCACATGGAACGTTATGGTAAGGACATAACTTCTATATGTGATAGTGTTCAATCTCGCCTTTGTTCTTACACATGGGTAGCGTCCCTAGCTCCATGATCCTGAGGAACTCACGGGAGAACGTTCTTGAGCACAGTGGAACCAAAGGTTGCCCTATCCCTAGAAACCCTGTCCACTTTGTAATGAGAGATAAATGTATGTGGTTTAGCCCAAGTAGCAGCCGCACAAATCGTGTCTAATGGTAAGCGAGCTGCGTGAGCCAAGGATGTAGACACTGATCTCGTAGAATGTCCTTTAGGTTTGACCGATAAGGTTTGATTAGAAGCCTCATAAACGTATGTGATACAATCAGTTAGCCATTTGGAAAGAGTTCGTTTAGTAACTGCTACACCCTTCCTGCTATCAGCAAAGGCTACAAATAGTTGATCAGATTTCCTGTGATCTTTTGTTCTATCCAAATAAAACCTGAGTTGTCTATGGACATCCAATTTGTGCAACATATACTCTAACTTATTAGAGTGATTTTTGAAAAAGGTGGGTAATTCAATGGACTGATTAATATTATTAGTAGAGCAAACTTTGGGAAGAAAGGATGGATTAGTGCGAAGGGATACTCTGTCAGAGTGGAAAATTAAATAAGAGTGTTTAATAGAAAGAGCCTGAAGCTCAGACACTCGCCTAGCGGATGTAATGGCCACCAGGAAGAGAGTCTTCCACGATAAAAACTTCAATGGGCAAACTGAGGCTGGCTCAAAAGGGGGCAACATCAATTTAGAAAGTAAGAGGTTCAGATTCCAAGGTGAGGTAGGAGTTCTAACTGGTGGTCTGATATGAAAGGATCCTTTTAAAAAAGCCTTACAAAGTCTGTGAGCCATAACAGGCGCACCACATTCTTCCACATGAAAGTTGGAAATGGCAGCCAATTGCACTCTTAAAGTGGCAGGAGAAGCTCCTTCATGGAACAATTCTGTCAAAAACTCCAAGATCTTGTTCAACGGAGCTATAACAGGGTCCAAATGATGTGAATTAGCCCAGAAGACGAAACGCTTCCATTTACTGGTGTAGGTTTTTGTAGTGGAAGCTTTATGAGAAGCCACTAATATATTCTGAACTGCTGGTGTAAGGAAATCAGACCTGGCTAGAAAGGAAGGAGCAGCCAAGCTGCTAGATGGAGTGATTCGAGAGATGGGTGAGGAACTCCTGACGAGTGAGTCAGTAGATCTGGCTCTGGGTCCAGCATCCAAGGTCCCCGAATGCGGTGATGCAATAGAAAGGGGAACCAAATTTGACGAGGCCAGAATGGGGCAATGAGGATTATCGTCCTCTGAAGGTTGTTGGCTTTCTGCAGAAACTTTGCAATCAGGGGAAAGGCAGGAAAAGCATATAGGAGACCCGGGGGCCAATCGTGCACCAGCGCGTCCCTGGGGACTTCCCCTGGAGGGGGTAATAGGGCAAAGTAGCTCCTGCATTTGGCGTTCATTGGAGACGCAAAAAGATCGCAGGAAGGCTGGCCCCACTTGCAAAATATCGTGTTCGCAATTGACTGTTTGAGGGACCACTCGTGAGGCAACAGTATTGCACTGCTCAGCTTGTCGGCTATGACGTTGGATGACCCCGGGATGTGCGTTGCGATCAGAAAGCGACCCATGGACTCCGCCCATTGCCAAATTCTCATGGCCTCTCTGCATAGTTGATAAGACCTGGTTCCCCCTTGCTTGTTTATGTACCAGACTACAGACATGTTGTCTGTCTGAACTGCAATAGTCCCTAGAGGAAGAAGGGGAGCAAAGTGTTGCAACGCTAAAAACACTGCCCTCAACTCCAGAACATTGATGTGCAGATTGTACTCCAGATTGGTCCATTCGCCTTGGACTGTCTGTCCCTGAAAGATGCCCCCCCACCCTATCAGGGAAGCGTCCGTGGTTATCGTCGCTGACGGCGTGGGTAGCACAAATGGTCTTCCGCTGGAAAGGTTGCAAGTCTGAAGCCACCAAGTTAGGTGTGATTTGCATGTGTTTGTAATCAGAATTTCGTGTGTCAGAGGTAGCTGTTGGAACGACCATTGTGCAAACAGTAGCCATTGTAGAACTCTCATGTGCAGTCTTCCCAATGGTATTGCAATGAGAGAAGCTGCCATGAGACCAAAGACCTTTAGAACCAGCTTTGCCGGGGATTTTTTGGACGACAGGAGGAGAGAAATGTTGCTTTGAATTGCGACTATCCTTTCTGGAGGAAGCCTTAGAATTAAATGATGCGTATCTAATTCCGCTCCTATGAATAAGATATGCTGTGATGGCTGTAGTAAAGATTTTTCGAAATTTACGGAAATTCCGAGGTGAATACAAAGTTGTAGGGTGTAATCCCTGGCCTGTATCAGTTGGCCGGTGGTGGCAGACAGGAGCCAGTCGTCCAGATACGGAAACACCTGGAATCCTAGGCGTCTCAGATGAAACGCTACCACTGCCATGCATTTGGTGAAAACCCTGGGGGCTGAAGTCAGACCAAAGGGCAGGGCTCGAAACTGGTAGTGACTGGCTCCCAGCGGCGCAAATGATCCCTGGACGCCCTGGCCATTTTGATGTGGTAGTATGAGTCCTTCAGATCTATTGAGCACATCCAGTCGTCCTTCTGTAGGAATGGAAGGATCGATTGAAGCGTGACCATTCGGAACTTTTCCTTCTTGACAAAGGTGTTGAGCTTGCTTAGGTCCAGAACCCGCCTCCCGTCCCTCGTCTTCTTTGGAACTAAAAGAACCTTGAGTAAGTTCGAATCCTATTTGGTCCGCTGGGACTGGTTGGATGACTCTTTTTCTAGCAGCTTTGAAATTTCTATAGCTGCTGGGTCTCAGATGGGGGTACATCTGGGAGTTTTTCTTTGGAATGGGGGTGGATAGGAATGGTATTCTGTAACCTCTGGTAACAACGCTTTTACCCAGTTGTCTGTAGTAATGTTTTGCCAGGCCTGAGGGTATAAAGCTAGCGACCCCGACTGCCTCCAGAGCAGGACAGTCGGGCCTCCTCTCAGGAGTGCTGGAAAGGTTTTCCAGGGGGTATCCCTGTCACCTTGGTTTTGGACCCCTCTGCCGCCAGGGCGGCGTCTTCCACCTCTGCCCCTCCTCTGCCTCTAGAGGGCATCACCCTGTGTGCCTGGGAAAGATCCTTGGGGTTTTGAAACCACATTTTCCACCACGTTGCCCTTTGGGGTACGGTCTGGAAGGGTGGAAAACGGACTCCGACAGCAGACAGAGTCTTTCCTCCTGTTCACACCGGGTAAGGGTCTCTTTACTTTGGGGCCAAAAAGTGTGGCACCATCAAATGGGGAGTTAGTAAAGGAAGACTTGAAGGCTTCCGCAAATGAACATAAGCGCATCCAGGATTGCCTGCGAAGAGCAATCGCTGAAGCTGCTGCCCTACTCGATCCTTCTGCGTATGATATCAGCCTCATGGATGAGTTAACAATGGATGTAAGGGTATTTAGATGTGCTGTAACTTTCTCTGAGACCGCAGCATCTGTAGTACCCTGGAGGGTATCTCCCAGCTCTTTGACTAGATCCCGCAGTAAGCGTGTAAAATGGGTCAAATAGTTCAGGGATCGCATAGAAAAAGCCGCTGAACTAAAATGCGCTTCCGTATCTGTCCATAGTCCTAGAATCTTTGTTAGGCGGATGGACAGATGAGGAAGATTCCGACATCTCCTTTTCGTGGCGCTGCCACCACCATGGCGTCCACTGGAACTCCTTTGTGAGATAAGCCTTGTCTTGGGGTGCAGTGATGTACTTATTAGGCTTCCTAGGGACCGGTTCCACCGTGTCAGGTGTCTCCACCCTTGAGCAATCAACTCCATTAACTCATCAAGGCGGAGTGACCCAGGAGGAGGAAGGGCGAGCACCAAATGCCTTCAGCAAGACTGACTCATCCTCAGAAGGGGGGAGGGACTGCCAATCACCTCTCTGCTTCAGGATCTCCAAGATGTCAGAAAAGGAGACATCTTCTGAAGGTGACTTTGGGGACCCTTCTGACTCATCCAAGTCAGTATCGGATGTCAAAGATTCTTGTGGAGAATCTAAGTGTCTCCTCTTACACAATCTTTTCCTAGGGACTTCTTGGGGAGCATCCGAAGAAGCCTCCGAGGAAGAGGGGCACCCTCAGGGGTGGCTGAGACACCGGTGCTCGGCGCTTGGATGTGGCCGTTGGTGCAGAGGAAGATAACGGTCCTTTATGGGGAGGAGAGGCTGCTTCTACTGATGTGGTTGTCTGGGTAGACAACACCTTCCTCATGAGATCGAAGGCCCCGGGTCCCGAATCGAGGAATCTCGGTTCGAAGAAATGGGAAGAATCCCGAAACAGGCACGAAGGCATCGACCCGAGGACGGAGCCGAATCGATCCGCCGAGGCCCGAGAGGAAGAGTCGAACCGAAGCCGGTTCGACTCTCGCCCCGGAACCAAGGATGGATCGTCGGCCGAGACTCCGGTGCGGATCCGGAGTCGAGGTGAACGGAGCCGACGAGAAAGGACGGTTCTGGCACCGAGGGCTCCACAATCAGTAGATCAACCTCTTCCGGCTCCAAAGACTGGACAGGTTTCGGAGGAGGAAGGGATGGAGATAATGGAAGGCCTTCAAGTTTCGACACCAATTGGGTGGAAACCGAGATAAGTTTGGATAGGGCCGAATGTTCCAATAATTTCTGCACCACGCGGTCCACATCGATGTCGGAGAGCTTAGAAGAACGGGTCGAAGGAACCGAAGACGGAGCCGACCTCAACAGTGTCGGGGGAGGGAGCTCCATCACCGGTTCCAAGACTCGAGGCTCGGAAACTGACAACAGTTGAACACTCGGCCCCGAAGTCTGTGGAACCAGTGATCTAACTTTAGTCGAAGAGCTCGGAGCCGATGACTTGGGCTCCGATGTCTTCGATTCCTTCGAGGACTTGGATGCCTGGTCAGAAGCATCCAGAGCCTCCTGAAAGGAAGGTTTTAACAAACCTCTATCCATTAGTTTCCTGCGCCTATCTGTCATGACCCTCCCACTGAAAGAATGACAAATAGAGCAGTCTTCTTGCAGGTGGAGAGGGCCAAGACAGTAGACGCAGGAACTATGATTGTCAGTTACTGACATCTTTTGCCCACATTGGCAACGCTTAAACCCCGATTTAGCCTTTTCAGACATGTCACTATAAAGGAGAAAAAAGTCAAATCCAGTAAAATAGTCAAGTCCGGTAAAATTGTCAAATCCAGTAGTGAAAGTCAATCCGGTTGTCAAATCCAATAAGGGGTGGTAGGCCCCGAAGAGAACTCTAACTTTTAGTTATGTACTCACCATAACTTCAGATGTTTGGGATCCATCTCGCCTACATTCTGACTGATGGGTTCGGAGCCGATCCCTCGGCTCCGACTCGGCACGCTTATGCCAAAGAGCGAAGTCTCTTATTGGCTGAGCTTACTATATCCCAGGATGCACCACTACCAGTCCCCCAGATCTAGTTTGTCCGCATACATGCACACATGCACGCCCTGCTTATATAACATCATCAGATGAAACAAGATAAAACAGTAGAACTCAAAACCGTTCAATCTCTTCTGATCTCCAAGGCAGGGGGAAGGAGGGTGGGTATTAGGAATGTAGGCGAGATGGATCCCAAACATCTGAAGTTATGGTGAGTACATAACTAAAAGATGTTATGTGATCCTATCTCGCCTACATTCTGACTGATGGGACAGCGTCCCTAGCACCTGAATCCTGGGTGGCTCACTGGAAAACACTCCTGAGTACCGTGGAACCAAATGAAGCTCGTCCTTTAGATGCCACATCCAATTTGTAGTGGGAAATGAAAGTGTGCGGGTTGGACCAAGTAGCCGCAGCACAAATTTCCGATATAGCGAGCTTGGAATGAAAAGCTATAGAAGTGGCCATGGCCCTGGTAGAATGAGCTTTGATAGATGTTGTAAGTTGCTTATTCGAAGAAGAATAAGCCTGAGTTATGCAATCTCTGATCCATTTGGAGATAGTAGCTTTTGTGATGGTTTGACCCAATTTATTATCTGAGAAGGACACAAACAACTGGTCTGACTTACGAAGTTGCTGAGTCCTGTCTAAATAGAAGCATAATTGCCTGTGAACATCCAATTTATGGAGAATGTATTCTGCTTCATTAGAGAATTTTGGGAAGAAAACTGGTAGCTCTAGAGATTGTTGGAGACAGAAACTAGAACAGACCTTTGGGACAAAGGATGGATTAGGCCTAAGTGATACTCTATCCTTGTGGAAAATCAAGTACGGTGGCTTAATAGACAGGGCTTGAAGCTCTGAAACTCTTCTTGCAGAAGTAATTGCAACTAAGAAGGCAGTTTTCCAAGACAGATATTTTAACTCACATGTAGCAGCCGGTTCGAAAGGGGAAGATGTTAATGCTCGAAGCACCAAATCAAGATCCCACGGAGGTGCAGGATGAAAAGTTGGGGGTCTTAACAGGCCCGCACCTTTAATGAAAGTTTTGCATAGTCTGCTGCTCATCAATGGAGGATCCATGGATTCGTAGAATTTAGAGATAGCCGCTAGTTGGACTTTAATAGTAGAGACAGAAGATCCTTGATTAAACAGGGATGTTAAGAATTTCAAAACCTCTGGGATAGGAGCAGTGATAGGGTCTAAGCCCTTGAGTTGAGCCCAGATAGCAAACCTCTTCCACTTACTAAGGTACAATTTGTTAGTGGTGGGTTTGTGGGCGAAGATAAAATGTGAACAACTTCCGGGTCTAGTGTGTGACTTCTGACTAAAGTCGGAAGTGGAGGAGCCAAGCTGTCAATTTCAAAGATCTAAGGGACTGATGCTGATGTCCCGACCGATGAATTAGCAGGTCGAATTAGGTCTAAAGTCCACGGATCGTCCACCGCATGCTTCTTCAGGTAAGGAAACCATACCTGACGAGGCCAGTATGGGGCAATCAGTATCATTGGACCCCAATTGAGAAGCTTTTTGAATGACTTTGGAGAGAAGTGGAATCGGAGGAAAGGCATAAAGTAGTCCTGTTGGCCAAGGTTGTGCTAGAGCATCCATCGCTGGCACTCCCTGATGTGGGATCAAGGAGAAGAACCTTTGGCACTTGGTGTTCAGTGGAGTTGCAAGTAGGTCGCAGCACGTCCCCATCTCCTGAAAACCTGAGCTGCTACTGTTTGGTTTAGAGACCACTCGTGAGGAGAAAGAATTGTCCTGCTTAATTTGTCTGCCAATATATTTGACCTTCCCGGAATGTGGGTCGCTACCAAGAAGCAGTTGGTAGCTACAGCCCATTCCCACACTCTCATGGCCTCTCTGCAAAGGGGTAAGATCTGGTCCCTCCTTGTTTGTTCAGATACCAGACCACCGACATGTTGTCTGTGTGGATGGCGATGATGCCCTGAGGAAGAAACCTGTGTAAGGCCTGTAGGGATAGAAGTACAGCCCTCATCTCCAACACGTTGATGTGGAGAAGAGCTTCGTCTGGAAGCCAGGAGCCCTGAACTAGCCTGCCCAGACAATGCCCCCCCCCACCCTATCTGGGAGGCATCTGTCGTCAGGGTAACCACTGGAGAGGGAAGAACAAAGGGTTTCCTTGATCCAAATTGGATGTCTGAAGCCACCAGCGAAGGTCCCTTTGCATATTTCCGTAATCATGATGTGATGATTGAGGGAAGATCCTGAAAGGACCATTGAGTTGACAATAGCCACTGAAGAATCCTCATGTGCAATCTTGCCAGAGGAACTAAAAGAACCGTGGCAGACATTGAGCCTAAAACTTGTAGAACCATACTGGCTGGGGCTTTGGATCTCGAGATCAGAGCTTGAACTTGGCCCTGTAAAGTTTGGATCCTTTCGGCAGGAAGAAAGACGCCAAGATCAATCTTGAGTCTATCTCTGCTCCTATGAACTTTATGCGTTGAGAGGGCAGCAAGACAGACTTTGACCAATTGAATGTAATCCCCAGGGTAATACCCAGGAGATGGTGGCTTTGAGGTTGTCCATTAGTAGATGCCTGGTGGTGGCAGTCAGGAGCCAGTCGTCCAGATAGGGAAACACTTGGAATCCAAGACTTCTCAGGTGAGCCGTCACTACTGCCAAACACTTGGTGAACACCCTGGGGCTGTGGTGAGACCAAAGGGCAGAGCAAAATTGGTAATGACTGACTCCCAGGCTGAAGCGCAGATACCTCCTGGATGCCTGATGTATCGGTATGTGATAATAGGCGTCCTTGAGGTCTATGGAGCACATCCAAACATCCTTCTCCAACAATGGGAGAATGGATTGTAACGTGACCATTCGGAATTTGGATTTCGTGACGGATTGGTTCAGTCTGCTGAGATCCAATATTGGTCTCAGGTCCCCTGTCTTTTTTGGCACTAAAAAGAACCTGGAGTAATTTCCTGATCCGATCTGGTCTGTGGGGACCGGTTGGATGACTCCTTTTTCTAGCAGCTTTAAAGCTTCTGCGGCTGCCATTTCCCTTTGACTGGGTGGTGGGTCCGGGATTCTTCTGGACGGTGGGGGCGAGTATGTGAATGGGATGGTGTAACCTCCGGCAATGATCCGAAGCACCCATCTGTCCTGAGTGATTGACTCCCAGGCTTTTAGGTGCTTGGCAACGACACCCGACTGGCTCGAGCAGCACAGCCGGGCAATCCCTCATGGCGTGTGGGAGGCTGAAGAGCCACGAAAGGACTCATGGTCTCCAGAATTGCGGGGCCCTCTGCGCCTCTGGGACGGCGTCTCCCTGAAAAATTTCCCGTCCTCTGCCTCTGGAAGGGGAATCTTCCTGCTGTTGGGAGAAAAACTTACGAGATTTGCAGAACCACATTTTCCCCTCCTTTAGCCTTGGGGTAAGGCCGAAGGGAGTGGAATAATGGGCACCTACGGCAGATAAAGTTTTTCCCTCTTGCTCACAGCGGGTAAGGGTGTCTTTAACCTTGGGTCCAAACAAGGAGGACCCATCAAAGGGAGCGTCGGCGAAGGAAGACTTGATGGCCTCCGAAACTGACACAAGCGGAGCCAGGCTTGTCTCCGTAGAGCCACGCCTGTGCCTGCCGCTCTACCCGCCCCTTGACGCATAGGAAATGAGCCTCATGGACGAGTTAGAAATTGACATAAGGATAGCCAACTGAGAGCTAACCGACTGGGCTAGCTGCTCAGGTAGGTTACCTGAGAGGAATCTGACAACTCCTTGACCAGATCCCTCTGAAGCCTGGTAAAATGTGCCAAATAATTCAGAGACCTTAAAGTAAAGGCCGCTGAAGTCAGGGTGCGCTTCCCGTACCTGTCCATACTCCTAGACTCCTTATTAGGAGGATGGATGGACGTTGAAGCCTCTGCCACGTCCTGCTGTGTAGCAGATGCCACCACCATGGCATCTACAGCCACGCCTTTAGTGAGGAACTCCTTCTCGGGGAGCAGACAAAAATTTATTTGACGAGAAGGGACTGGTTCCATGGTATCTGGTGTTCCACGCCTTCTTGACAAACTAAATCCAGAAGCTCGTCGAAGGGCGGAGACACCCAGGAGGCGGAGGGCTGAGCCCCAAAGGCCTTGAGGAGCACTGACTCATCAGCAGAGGGGGGTTTGGATATCCAACCGCCGCGTTGTTTGAGGATCTCTAAGATGTCTGCAAATGAGACATCATCCGAGGACGACTGGGACCCCTCTGCATCATCAAGATCAGTGTCTGATGTAATAGACTCGGGGAGTCCACGTGCTTCCTCTTGCACGATCTCTTCCTTGGGGTTCCTCCGAAGACAACTCGAAGAACCCTCAGGAGGAGGGAACCCCAATGGGGTAACCTCAGGCCCGGGCTCCGCTGACTACGGACAGGGGAACTGCCAAAGACCCAGTCTCCACGCCCAGGGAAGGTGCCGGTAAAGCCGGAGAGATGACGAAGAGGACTTGGCCAAGGCACTCCTCATGGCTCTGAAAGCCGGACCCCAGAATCCTGGGAGTGTCCGGTCCCGGAGCCGTGATGGCCGACGGAAGTCCCGCAGTCAAGCACCGAGGGGAGGCTGGAACCGAAAGCATAGGTCCCAAACATCACCCCGGGTCCAGCCGAAGAAGTCCACGTACCAAACTCGGACCCGAAGGCCCGGGTTGGAGTAAGGGTCGGAGCCGACCCTAAGATCTCCACCGGCTCCAACAGCACCTGCTCGACGGAGCAAGCAGTCGGAGGAGGAATGGCAATGGGTGGGCCAGGGTCATCGGCTCCGAAGCCAGCTGGGTCGGAACCGAAACAAATTTTTGGAAGACTGGGGACTGGAACAGTCTTTGGAGCACCCTGTCTATATCAGAATCTGACATCCTCAAGACCGAGAGGAAACAGAACGGGTTCGAGAAGGCCTCTCCAACGGCCCCAAAGGACTAGGGGACCGGCTCCGAGGTGACTCAATGACTATCGGCGCCGAAGGAATACACACACCAGATTCCATCGGTGCCGAGGTGGACTTCGGCGCCGAGGAGGAAGTGTCTGAGCGGGCGACCCTTGTCGGCTCCGGGACCAGTGGAGCCGAAGGTGACCCGCCTCGATGCCCCAGCCATCGGCTCCGAGCCAGAGGAGTCGATACTGGTGGCATCGAGGCAGACCGTTCCGACCTCGGCCCCGAAGTCCTTGGAGCCGAAGGAGAGGCCTGCCTATGTCTCTTAGCGGTCGGATCCGACGGACTGGTCGGAACCGACGCCCTTTTCTTTTTAGCCAGAGAAGGAGAGGATGCCAAGGCTTCTTCAAAGGAAGGTTTAATTAATCCCTTAAGAATCAATTTATTTTTCCTCTCCTGGAGGACCCTTGAGGAAAAAGCGTGACATACACTGCATGACTCCTGTAAGTGTTTTGCACCCAAACAATACACACAGAGCGAGTGATCGTCTGTGATAGACATTTTGAAACTACATTTTGTACATTTTTTAAAGCCCGAAGGCCTAGGAGTCTGAGACATTATGATAGACAATTTCAGTAACTTTGACAGGAAAATATACAATTACTGACTTACTGATAGACAAACCTAAATATAGGCTTACAGTTATCGCTTAGAGCGCAAATGACAGGGAACTTTGAAAACCCTGTAAGGTTTTAGAAGGGTTGACTAACCGGGAAGGCCCTAGATGAAGGGGGGGGCCGAAACCAACTCAACCCAATCACACAACAAGTCTTTCAACAATCCAAACACACACAATGAGAGCGTTAGCCGTTAAAACAGCTTTTGAGACAAAAAACAGCAAAAAACTGACAGAAAAAGTTAGTTAAAATAACTACTCAGCCCAGCCAGCTCGAGACCACGTCTTCGCAGGGAAGCGGCAAACGAGATCTGGGGGACTGGTAGTGGTGCATCCTGGGATATAGTAAGCTCAGCCAATAAGAGACTTCGCTCTTTGGCATAAGCGTGCCGAGTCGGAGCCGAGGGATCGGCTCCGAACCCATCAGTCAGAATGTAGGCGAGATAGGATCACATAACATCTAAGTTTTACAACTTAACGGTACCGAGATTCCCTAAACCTTAACACACACACACAAATTATCGCTAAATAACTTTATAATAATAAAGTACCAAGAAAAAATACAAGAAAAAAATTCTTAATCTTATCTCAGGTGCTCGAGCTCGACCCAGTGATGCGAACGCTGCAGCGGCAAACTAGATCTGAGGTAAAGGCAGAGGGGGATTGTGGGTATTAGGTGATCTCGAGCTTCTTCTCGATGCAGAGCTTGCAAGCGGCCGACACGGAGCCGAGGATCGGCTCCGAACCCATGTGTAAGAACAAAGGCGAGATTGAACACTCTCACATCATGGTTTCAGGAGGTTCCAGAGCAAATGTAGATAGCATACAACACGTGACAAACAGAAGTATGCCTAAGCACATGGTAGCCACAACCCCTGCTAGCTCACCAGGGAAACCACATAGTTTTCCAGTAAGTTCTAAGACCAGTTCAGTTAAAGGAGTATGCTCAGTGCAGTACAAACATGAATTAGCAGAAGCCAGGTCCACCTTTATTGTTAACTGTCTCAATTGTGGTGCCAGTCATGAGTCTAAAAGAAAAAAGTGCTTAGCATTTGGTCAGCAATGTCACAAGTGTAAAAAATGGAACTATTTTTAAAAAGTTTTGCAAATCAAGTAAACCCCACACAGTTGTAAGGGAGGTCACACACAAAAGGCAAGTTGATCAAGTGCAGCTGCAGCAGTCAACTTGTAGATGGTGCATCAGTAATTGATGAAAGAGATAATGCAGTGAATGTATTGGCAAAGAACGATCAGTGCTAAATCCACAGAGCTTAAAGTAGACACTGCTTCAAAGTGTAATGTTATATCAGCAGACACATTTGCTAAAGTGAGAATTAATGAGCAGCTTGATGTGGCCAGTAGTGTGAAACTTGTTGCTTATAGAAACCAAAGACTTGGTGATGCTTTCCTGTTATTTGACTAAGAACTGTTACAGCTTGTTATTCTATGTAGTCTGAAGACCAAAACTTCTTTTGGCTTTTCCTGCTTAGGGGTTGCCACAGCGGAACTCCAGTCCGCTAATGATTGGCAGTGGATTTTTATGGTGCCGAGTTGCCAGATGCACAACCTTCAAAGAAGGCATGCCCATTCACGCACGCACCTACCTGCATGTCTTTAACGTCACTTGACTGTGGGGAGGACATGCAGACTCCACACAGAAGGCACTCCAACTAGTACAGTCATTATTGGGTCTCAAAGACAGTTTGAGAATGAATCTGCTTTCTTTTACTAAAGAAGTTCATCATATATGTGCATATCCTAGTTCCAATTTTTCTGAAGCCATTTCCTCAGAGTATGCTGAGGTTTTTTATGACAAGTTGGGCAAACTTCCAGTTGTGTACACCATGAAGTTAGACCCAGGGTCTCCAGCAGTTAGACCATCAATAAAAGTTCTGATAACTATGCAAGATAAAGTCAAAACTCAGCTGGATAAAATGGTGCAGCAAGGTGTAATTCTTCCAGTTAAGAGAACCAGCTAAATGGGTGTCATCTATGGTAACAGCTTACAAAAATGGCTCAGACAAAATCAGAATATGCATTGACCTAAGAGATCTGAACAAAGCGTTGAAGAGACCAGATCATCCAATGCCCACAGTCAAACAGGTCGCAGCCCTAATACTGAATGCCACTGTTTATTCTGTCATGGAAGCAAAAAAGAAGTTATGTACTCACCATAATGTTCCATCTGAGCAGGTAACGTCATTTGTCAGCAACCTGTGGGTTTCGGATCCGACTGGGATCAGAGCCGGCAGCATACAGCTAAAGATCCGAGCTCCAAGCTCCTCTCCCTTACCCATACTACCATGCAACCTCCTTCCAATCCTCAGATCGTGCTTGCCACCTACACAAAATAACAAAACAAACTAACAACCTGAGAACCTGACTCAGGGACAAAATGAAGCTCGAACATCCAAACCTCGAGCTCAGCTAAATAATCATCCAGGTTAGGGGGAAGGAGGGAGGGACGGTTGCTGACAAATGAAGTTACCTACTCAGATGGAACATTATGGTGAGTACATAACTTCTTTATCTGAAGTAGTTAACGTCATTTGATCAGCAACCTGTGGGACAGAGTCCCCAGCTACCCAAAATCTTGGGAGGTCCTCAAGGAAGAATATTCCGGAGCACTGCAGAGCCAAAAGCAGCCCTTCCTCTAGACACCAAATCTAGCTTATAATGAGAAATAAAGGTGTAAGAGGACGCCCAGGTAGGCGCTGAGCAAATGTTGTCCAGGGAAACTCTAGACCAGAATGCAGCAGACGTTGCCATAGAACGCGTAGAATGAGCATGAACTCCCATTGGTTCTGGCAAGCCAGATTCTCTGTATGCTAAAAGGATACAACTCGAAATCCACCTAGCAAGAGTCAGTTTTGAAACCGGTTTCCCTAGAAAAGATTTTGCAAAGGAGACGAAAAGTTGGTCAGATTTACAAAAGACAGCCGTTCTGTGTAAATAAAAACATAACTGTCTGTGAACATCCAGTAAATGAAGTTTATACTCTCCTTTGTTCTGGTAATTAGGGAAAAACACTGGCAAATGAATGGACTGATTAATGTTCGTCTTGGAAGCAACTTTGGCAAGAAAAGAGGGATTAGTCCCGAGAGATACCCTATCCTTGTGAAATACAAGGTATGGAGGTTTGATACAGAGGGCTTGAAGCTCCGACACTCTCCTGGCTGAGGTAATGGCTACCAAAAATGCAGTCTTCCATGACAAGAACTTCAGATCTATGGAAGCTGCGGGTTCGAGCGGGGGTGCGACTAATTCATGAAGAACCAAGGTCAGGTCCCATGGTGGAGATGAATTTCTAACAGGGGGTCTCAAAAGAAATTAGAAGTTATGTACATACCATAACGTTCCATGTTAGTTGTCTTCTCTCGCCTTCTTTCTTGCTGGATGGGTTCGGAGCCGATCCTCGGCTCCGACTCAGCACTTGCTAAGCTCAAGAACTCATTTTACCAGCTCGAGGCAACCCTATATCCCATGATGCAAGGCGTGACTACCTCAGATCTCGTTTGGTAGCTAGAAGAAAACCCTGCCAAAAACACTTCTTCCCAAGGAAGAAGATTACTAAATGTAGGAGAAACTAGGCCAATAGCTGCTAACAATAATGACTCTTCCTACTGGGAACTCTTGGAAAGAGTGACAACACCCCCAAAAAAAAGGTACAACCTCAAGATCAGTCCAGGCCAGGGGGAAGGAGGGAGGGACGCAAGAAAGAAGGCGAGAGAAGACAACTAACATGGAACGTTATGGTATGTACATAACTTCTAAATGTTAAGTTGTCAAACTCGCCTTCATTCTTGCTGGATGGGACCGTCCTAGCACCTCTATCCTGGGTGGCTCAATGGAACAGACTCTTGAGAACTGTGGAACCAAACCTAGCCCTGTCCCTGGAGGCCAAGTCCAATTTGTAATGAGAGACAAAGGTGTGAGGAGTGGCCCAAGTGGCTGCTGCACAAATGGTGCCAATAGGTAGCCTATCCTGAAAAGCTGTGGATGTGGACAGGCTCCTGGTAGAATGTGCTTTTGGTTTTGAGGACAGTTGCTTGCCTCTAAGAAGATAAACATAAGAAATGATAGAAGACAGCCATCTGGATAAGGTCACTTTAGAGACTGGGAGACCTTTTCTGTTCTCAGCATAAGAAAGAAATAGTTGATCAGATTTTCTGAATTGTTTAGTTCTGTCCAAATAATATCTGAGTTGACGATGGACATCCAAGCAATGAAGTTTTTGTTCAGCTTTGTCCAAATAATTAGGGAAAAAAACTGGCAAATCAATAGATTGGTTAATATTCGTCTGGGAAGCAACTTTGGGCAAAAAAGATGGATTAGTTCTTAAAGATACCCTATCTTTGTGAAAAACGAAGTATGGGGAACGGACAGAGAGGGCCTGAAACCCTTCTAGCTGAAGTAACAGCAACCAAGAAAATTGTTTTCCAGGAAAGAAACTTTAACGAGCATGTAGCAGCGGTTGAAGGGGGTAGAATCAAGGATGCCAGCATTAAATTCAAATCCCATTGCGGAGGAGGATCTCTGATTGGAGGCTTCAGGAGAAAGATACCTCTCAGAAAGGCTTTGCAAAGCTTGTGGGACATTATGTTTTGATCTGCTAAACCAACATGAAAATTAGAGATTGCTGCCAATTGGACTTTAACTGTAGAAGAAGAGGACCCCGATTGAAAAATCTCTGCTAAGAAGTCCAAAACTGAATGCACTGGAGCAGTAAAGGGATCTATGTGTTTAGACTTTGCCCAGAAAGAAAAACGTTTCCACTTAATAGCATAAATCTTTCTGGTGGAGAAGCTACTATGATATTTCTAACGGGGTTAGAGATCATAGGAAGCCTGGCTAAGGAAGGAAGTGGAGCAACCAAGCAGTGAGGTTGAGAGAATGAATGGCCCGATGCGGTTGACCCGACTGGTGGGTCAGAAGATCTGGAACTGGGTCCAGATGCCAAGGCTGCGCCAGGAGATGACGATGCAGGGACGGAAACCAAATTTGTCGAGGCCAGTAAGGGGCAATGAGGATCAACTTGGCTCTCAATACGGTAGCTTTCTGAATAACTTGTGGTATCAGTGGAAATGGAAGAAAGGCATACAGAAGTCTCCGGGGCCAATCCTGGGTCAGAGGGTCTCTCGGGGAATGGCCTGGTAGAGGAAAGAGGGTGAAGAAGTCCGGGCATTTGCTGTTTTGGGGTGTAGCAAAAAGGTCGCAGGAAGGGAAGCCCCACTTCTGAAAAATCTCGTCCACTACCGATTTTTTGAGAGACCACTCGTGTGGCATGAGAATAGCTCTGCTCAGTATGTCCGCTAAGAGGTTGGATCTCCCGGGGATATGCGTTGCTATCAGAAACCGATGAGAGGAGATTGCCCATTGCCAAAGTCTGAGAGCTTCTCGACACAGTGGATAGGACCTGGTCCCGCCCTGCTTGTTGATATACCAGACTACAGACATGTTGTCCGTCTGAACTGCAATAGTCCCTAAGGGAAGAAAGTCGCTGAGGGCTTGCAACATTAAAAGCAATGCTCTCATCTCTAGGACATTTATGTGCAGATGGTATTCTATGGGTTGCCAAGTCCCATGGACCATCCTGCCCTGATAATGCCCCCCCCCCACCTGATCAGAGAGGCATCCGAAGTGACTGTGGCAACCAGAACTGGGGGAACAAACAGTCGGCCCTGATGGAACAGAGGAGACGACATCCACCAGGTTAGATGACTTTTGCACGATTGCGTGATGAAAATCTCGTGACTCATGGGGAGCTGCTGGAATGACCACTGAGCGAACAACATCCACTGCAGAAGACGCATGTGGAAGCATGCTAATGGCAGTAGTACAATGGCCGCAGCCATAAGACCCAGAACCTTCAGGACAAATTTGGCTCTGATCTTCTTGCTGAGTAATATGATCCGAACATACTTCTGGATGTCCAGAATTCTTTGTGTTGTGAGTCTGGCTGACATACTGACAGTGTTTAATTCTGCGCCTATAAAGGTAATAGATTGGCAAGGCAACAGTGAAGATTTTTCGAAGTTTATTGAAATCCCCAATTGTTTGCAGGTTTGCAGAGTGTAGTCTCTGGCCTCGAGAAGTTGATGCCTGGTGGTGGCGGAGAGGAGCCAGTCATCTAGATACAGAAACACCTGGAATCCTTGACGTCTCAGCTGAGCCATAACCACTGCCATACATTTGGTAAACACTCTGGGGGCTGTAGTGAGGCCAAAGGGCATGGCTCTGAATTGAAAATGACTGGACCCCAGCCAAAAGCAGAGAAACCTTCTGGAGCACCTGTGAATCTTTATATGATAGTACGCATCCTGAAGGTCTATTGAGCACATCCAGTTGTCCTTGCCCAAAAAGGGTAGAATGGACTGAAGTGTGACCATCCGGAACCTTGCCTTCTTGACAAACTTGTTTAGTTTGCTGAGGTCTAAAATTGGTCTCCAATCTCCTGTCCTTTTGGGAACCAAAAAGAACCTTGAGTAGATGCCGGATCCTACTTGGTCTGCTGGCACTAGTTGGACGGCTCTTTTTGCTAGGAGCTTTGATACCTCCTGCTTTGCCAATTCCCTTAGATCGGGTGAGACGTCTGGAAGGGATTGATGAGGAACGGGAAACCTCTCGAAAGGGATACTGTAACCCTCAGATATGATCGACTCTACCCATTTGTCTTGAGAGAGGGAACGCCAGGCTATTGGGTACAGCGACAATATTCCCCCGACTGCCTCCAAGGGTGGGCAGTCGGGCAACACCTCAGGGATGCTGGAAGGGTTTATCAGGGAGAGGCTCCCTGCTACCCTGATTCTGCGGACCCCCTCTGCCCCTAGGGCGGCGCCTATTATTATTACCCCCTCTGCCTCTGGGGGTAAACTGACCACGTGTGTCCGGCGTGACTCCTTGAGATTTACGGAACCACATTTTCCCTCCCTTCTGACCCTTTGGATGGGGTCTTGAAGAGATGGAGAAATGGACTCCTACGGCAGAAAGGGTCTTGCCGTCTTGTTCACACCTGGTCAATGTATCCTTCACCTGAGGCCCGAACAAAGCCAAACCGTCAAAGGGGGTATTGGTGAAGGACGCCTTAAAAGGGTCTGCGAAATTACAAAGCCGCATCCAGGCTTGACGCCTAAGTGCCACTCCTGTGCCTGCGGCCCTACTCGCTCCATCGGCTGCATAAGAAATGAGCCGCATGGAGGAGTTAGTCAAAGAATTGAGGATTCCTAGCTGTGAGGCAATCTTTTCTTGAGCCCCAGCCGCCGAAGGATCCTGAACCACTTCACCTAGTTCCTTGAGAATGTCTCTCTGAAGTCTGGTAAAGTGACAAAGGTAGTTCAGCGAACGCATAGTAAAGGTCGCTGAAGAAAACATCCACTTGCCGTACCTATCCATGGTCCTAGAGTCCTTGTTAGGAGGATGGACAGGCACAGAAGGATCAGCAAGTTCCTTCTTGGTGGCCACCGCCACCACCATAGCATCAACAGGGACGCCCTTAGAAAGAAACTGTTTGTCTGAAGGGGCTGTGATGAATTTGGAGGGCCTCCTAGGAACTGGTTCCACAGAATCCGGGGCTGCCCACGCCTTCCGAGCCACCACTTGAATGAGTGGGTCGAAAGGCGGAGACACCCAGGAGGTGGAGGGTCGAGATCCAAATGCCTCCAGGTATACCGACTCATCCTCAGAGGGGTCAATGGAAGGCCAGTTCCCCCTCTGCTTAAGGAGTTCCAGGATGTCTGAAAAGGAGACATCCTCAGAGGGGGACCGTGGGGAGCCCTCCGACTCATCTAAGTTGGTATCTGATGTAGTAGACTCAGGGGAGTCTGTGTGCTTCCTCTTACACGTCCTCTTATGCGGGGGTTCTCCTGCAGGATCAGGAGAAACCTCGGAAGAGGAAGTTCTTCCCAATGGGGAAACCTGGGGCGATGGATCTCTGGGTCCGGGAGCAAGAGACTGGCAAGAGACATCAACAGGCACCAAAGATGGAGGAGCTAAAAGAATAGACCGTTGACCTAGCTCAGGGGCTAGGACACTCCTCATCACCTCGAAGGCTCCTCTTCCAGGGAGGCCAGAAGAATCTCGCTCCGAAGAAACAGGAATCCCCGGCCCCACTGAAAGAGAAGGCTCCGAAGCCGATGTCGGTGCCTAGCTCACCAATGCCGAAGCTCCAAGAGGGAGAGCAGGGTCGGACAAGGGTCCGATGCCACTCGCCCCCTCGGAGCCGACAAGGGAGACCCAACGACCGGATCCCTCCAAAGAAGGTCTCATGGAGGAGATCAGAGCCGAAGACGTCGGAGCTGAAAGGGGAAGTATCGGCTCCGGCGCACCCACGGTCACCGTTCTGAGAAGCTCCGGCTCCGAACTCTGAAGGAGAGTCGGAGGATGAAGTTCAGGGGGATGAGAAATAGCAGACGTCTGTTGAGACGGGCTATGGAGCATTTGGGCTAGTGCCTGTGACTTCAACAGTCTGCTTACCACCCTCTCTAAATCATGGTCTGACAGCCTGGAAGATCTTGAAGATCGGCTCCGATGGCTCCGCTCCAACAAAAGAGGAGATCCCGGAGCTGAATGAATCGACTTCAGGGAAGGAGACCGAGATATCTTCCTAGATGGAGCCATCGGAGCCGACGACCCCTCGGCTCCAATACTGGATAAAGACACGTCGGCTCCGGCCGGAGCCGACAAAGAAATGGGTATTTGTGTATCGGAGCCAGACTGAGCCGACACTACAACCTCCAAAGTGGAAAGATCGGCTCCAGCCGGAGCCGATCTCGACTCCGAAGGAGTCGGAGCCACAGCCAAAGGCTTCAGAACTACAGCCTGGGCCTTAGATGGCTTAGAGGGCTTAACCGACCCAGCCTTGGTCGGAGAACCCTCTGGCTTTAACAAGCCACAAAGAATAAGCTTGTTTCTTCATTCCTGCAGGACTCTCTGGCTAAAGGAGTGACAAATAGCACAGGAGTCCTGCAGGTGTAAAGGCCCCAGGCAGTACACACAAGAAGTGTGACCGTCTGTCAGAGACATTTTCTGACAGCACGAGTCACACTTCTTGAAGCCTGAGACCTTCACTTCTTTAGACATAATTATGTCCAAAAATACACAGACACACAACAATCACACAGTTAACCCACAAAAAACACACCAACACTAACCTGACAGGAATTAACTGAGAGGGAGGCTTAAGGCCTGAAGAAAGGAAATAAATCCTGACGTAAAAGAGAAGGAATATAGGGTAGGAGATTAGCTATATGTATATATATATAACCCAATAGATGACAAATGGAAAGAAAAGGGAGAAAAAACCCTGACTAATCTTATACAAATTCAAGCTTTACCTGAGCTGGTAAAAAGGAGACCTCTTCGCGAAGCGGCAAACAAGATCTGAGGTAGTCACGCCTTGCATCATGGGATATAGGGTTGCCTCGAGCTGGTAAAATGAGTTCTCGAGCTTAGCAAGTGCCGAGTCGGAGCCGAGGATCGGCTCCGAACCCATCCAGCAAGAATGAAGGCGAGTTTGACAACTTAACATGGTACCTTTTAGAAAGGTCTTACAAATTCTGGTAGCAGCGAGAGAACCAAAGTTGTCTCCAATATGGAAATGGGAAATAGCAGCCAGCTGAACCTTTACAGTAGATGAGCTGGCCCCCTGCTGAAAAATATGAGACAAGAATTCTAGAACCACTGGAATAGGAGTGGTAAAGGGATCCAACTTCTTACCTGAGAACTAAATGGAAAAAACATTTCCATTTACTATTGTAAATCTTCCTGGTAGTGGGTTTATGTGCCGCCACCAGAATGGACTTGACTAGGGAAGAGATACCGGGAGTCTTGGCAACTAAGGGAACTGGATCAGCTAAGCTGAGAGCTTGAGCTCATCCAGGTTCGGAGGGGCCAATCCTGAGGGATGAGAGATCAGATCTGGAATGGGATCCAAGATCCAGAGAGGAGCTATGAGATGAGACTGTAGGCAGGGGAACCAGACTTGACAAGGCCAGAATGGGGCTATGAGGATAATCTTGCTCCCCAACCGACGAGCTTTCTGCAAAAATTTTGTCATCAATGGAAGAGGAGGATAAGCATAAAGAAGACCGGACAGCCAAGCATGGGCTAGAGCATCTCTAGGGCCTCCCCTAAAGGGAGAATTAGAGCGAAAAACTCGCTGCACTTCACTTTGGAAGGTGATGCGAAGAGATTGCAGCAAGATTGATCCCACTTGAGGAAGATCTGTTCTGTTATGGAAGAATTCAAAGACCACTCATAAGGAGAGAGGATAGTTCTGCTGAATTTGTCCACTAGAATGTTGGCCCGACCCAGAATGTGCATCTCTAACAGGAAGCAGTTGGTGGAGATTGCCCATTCACAAATTCTTATGGCTTCTCGGCAAAGGGGGCAAGACCTGGTTTCTCCCTGTTTGTTGATATACCAGACCACTGACATATTGTCTGACTGGATCACAATAGTCCCTGGAGGGAGGAAGGTGTGAAGGGCCTGCAACACTAAAAGGACTGCCCTCATCTCCAGTACATTTATATGCAGAACGGTCTCCATCTGAGTCCACGTGCCTTGGACAGTCCTGCCTGCACAATGCCCCCCCCCACCCTAGGCGGGAGGCATCCGTGATCACTGTGGCCTGGGGTAGGGGCATAATAAAAGATCGTTCTTCCCGAAGGGCTCGGGATTGGAGCCACCACATGAGGGAATTCCTGTAAACCCTGCTGAGGGGAATTGGCAATTCTAGTGGATGGTGAAGAATGGACCACTAGACTTGCAGAGTCCACTGTAGAACCCTCATGTGCAGATGAGCGTAAGGGATCAGATTGATCACTGCCGCCATGGACCCCAAAGCTCTCAGGACTAACTCTGCTGGGGGAGCAGGAGACTGAAGAAGAGCTAGTACATGCAGAGTCATGCTGTGAAGTCTGTCTGGTGTTAGGAAAGCCTTGGCCTGAAGGGTGTCTATCCTGGCCCCTATAAAGTCTAAAACCTGAACCAGTTGGAGGAATGACTTCTTGACATTTATAGTGATCCCCAACTGGGATGACAAACGGAGGAAGAAGTCCCTGGCTAGGGAGAGTAGATGCCTGGTGGGGGCAGTGAGGAGCTAGTCGTCTAGGTACAGGAAGACCTGTATGCCCTGGAGCCTCAGGTGGGCCGCTACAACTGCCATGACCTTGGTGAACACCCTGGGGGCTGTGGTGAGACCAAAGGGTAGGACCCTGAACTGGTAATGACTGGCTTCTAGCCGAAAGCGGAGATACCTCCTGGACCGTCTGCCCGTGAGAATATGGTAGTATGCATCCTTGAGGTCTATGGAGCACATCCAGTCCTCCTGCTGGATTGAAATGTGACCATCCAGAATTTCTCCTTGGCAACAAAAAGTTTCATTGTGGACAGGTCGAGAATCGGCCTTAAGTCCTCCGTCTTTTTTGGCACCAGAAAGAACCTGGAGTAGATGCCTGATCCGGAGTGGTCTGGGGGCACATGCTGGATGGCTCTTTTTACTAGCAGCTTTTTTATTTCCAAAGCAGCATCCTCTCTTTGAGTGAGTGGGACATCTGGGAGGCACCTTGAGTAAGGGGGCTTGCTTATGAAGGGGATTGAATAGCCTCTGGTTATTATCTGAAGCATCCAGTGATCTGTCATGATGGACTCCCATTGAGGCAGGTGCCTCAAAAAATGCTCCCCGACTGCCTCCAGGGAGGAGCAGTCGGGCAACCCCTTAGGGCTGCTGCACAGGTTGATCGGAAAAGGATTCCCGTGACCCAAAGTTCTTTGGTCCCCCTCTGCCTCTGGGCTGGCATCCACATTGTTCCCCTCTGCCTCTGGGGGAAAAGGGGTCCTGAGCGTACCGGGCCTGCTGAGATTTCCGGAACCACATCTTCTTCTGTCCTCGCTGGTTCCTGGAGAAGGACCTTTGAGGAGTAGAGAAGTGGATTCCGACAGCTGACAGCATTTTCCCATCTTTCTCGCTCTGGACCAGCATCTCGCGGATGGTCTTCCCGAACAGGGTAGACCTGTCAAAGGGTGCATTCGCGAAGGATGCCTTGAAGGGTTCCGAGAAATCACAAAGCCAAAGCCAGGCATGATGCCTTAAGGCGATACCGGACCCACTAACTCTAGCGGCTCCTTCTGTGGAGTGGGAAAGTAGTCACATAGATGTATTGGACACTGATTTGAGATTGGCCATACGAGCTGAGAAAGTCTGTTTATCCTCGGCCGACATGAACTCTGGAGGAGACTCAGCGTACTCTTTGACCAGGTCCTGTTGCAGTCTGAGTACACATGCCAAGTAATTTAGCACCCTAATAGAGAAGGTAGCTGAAGCAAACATCCGCTTTCCAATATGGTCCATTGCTCGAGAATCCTAGTCAGGGGGATGGACTGAAGAACAGTCCTGTGCGAGTTCCTTTTTGCAGGCCACCACCATCACCATGGCATCAACAGGGGAAACCTTGCTCCATGAAGCTTTGTCTGCAGGGGGGCTAAGAATCTTGTCAGGCCTTCTGGAGATCGGCTCTACAGTGTCCGGTTCCTTCCATGCCCTGGTAGTAATCAGGTCGACCAGGGGGTCGGCCGGATGGGGACACCCAAGAGGTAGATGGGCCTGTGTCGAACACCTCCAGGAATACCGACTCATCTGAAGAAGGTTTTTGGGTGGACCACCCCCCCCCCCTTTGGCGAAGCATTTCCATAATGTCTCTGAAGGAGACGTCATCGAGGGGTGACCTGGGGGAACCTTCCCCTTCCTCCAAATCGGTATCCTCGGTGAGGGACTCAGAGGAGTCCAAGTGCCTCCTTTTGCTTGGGCATTTGTGTGGGATCTCCTTGGGGGGGGCTGTTTGAGCGGGGCTCACCAACGGATTCATGTTCCTCCTTGGGAACAGGCTGGGGCACCAACGACACAGGCTGTCCCTGGGACTGGATGATGGAGGACAAACCGAGTTGCGAAGGTGTGGGGTGGACCCTGAAGAAAGAGTAGGGGTCTTGATCCTCTAGAGAGAACTCTCTCCACAATGTCGAAAGCCGATGGTGAACCAGCCTCTCTAAGACAGGTGGCCAACACCCTCGGATCTGATGAAGGGATCGGTGTCAGAGCCGAAGCGCTCGGACACGAGTGGACGGTGTGCTCCGACCGTAAAGGATATGAAGACACACTCGCCCCCCCAGATCCGATGCCCGGATCTTGGCCCCGAGAACTCAGATCCGAAAATGGATCCGATAAGCTCGTGGGCATGGGCGGCGTCGAGGCAGCAATAACCATCCGCACCGACTCCCTGACTCTGAGGATCCTCGGATCCGAAGACTCCAAAATCTGGTAGTGGATTGGAGAAGGAGCTATCGGGGTAAACAGTGGAGTCAAACTCCCCCCTGGAGGGGGGAGGCAGCAACACTCTCATCTGCAGCTGAGTTTGCAAGAAGCGATGCATCATCCGGTCCATATCTGCCTCCGAGAGGCTACGAGTAGACCTGGATGAGGCCACTGAAGCCGGCCAGGAGGGCCGACGCGACGACCTCGAAGATGGTCGGGCCTCCTCCTCTGGCTCCGGAGAGAAGCGTGGTGAATGGAGCCGTGGGGAGGAAGGCTTGGTAATCCTCAATGGGGAAGAGAGAACCATAGCGGGAGGAGCCGAGGGGTCCAATTTGGCCCGCCGTTTGTGGCTTCTCTTTCTCTCTCTTTCTTTCTCTTTCTCTCTCTCCGTTCTCTCTTTTCTATCTTTTCTATCTTTTTTTTCCTCTCGCTCTCCCTGAGACAAGGTGAGAGAGTGAGTCCCAGACAGGGGAGGAGGGCCAGATGGTTGGGCAACCGCAGCTGCGGCTGTCACTAAAGAGGGAGAAGAAGAAGCTGATTCCACAGGTAGGAGACCCACCAGAATCAGCTTGTTCTTCCTATCTCGCAAGGCCTGGGGGTTAAAGGCTGCACAGATCTGGCAGCCTGAGGAAAGGCGAGGAAACCCCAAGCAAAGAACGCACTGAGTGTGACCATCCGCTGACAACAGCTTATGGCAACACTCAGTGCACTTAGAAAAAGTAGTTTTCTGGCTATCAGCCATGCCCTCACACACCTAAGGGGAAAGAGGGGCCTACTAGGGGACAGCAAATTACCAAGGATAAGAGGGAGCTAGATTAGGTAAGAAGGAACTAATATCTATATCTATATATATATATATATATATATATATATATATATATATATATATATATCTAAATATACTACACACACACAAGCTAACAGCTAGGCTACACAAATACTTTTAGGAAAAAAAACAAGAATTATCTACACTCGCCTGGAGCTCGAAGAATCCCGTGCTTGGCAAAGCCGCAGCAAACGAGATCTGGGCATTGGAAGGAGGTTGCAGGGTAGTATGGGTAAGGGGGAGGAGCTTGGAGCTCAGATCTTTAGCTTGGTATGCTTCCGGCTTGGATCTGAGTCGGATCCGAAACCCACAGGTTGCTGAGCAAATGAAGTTAACTACTTCAGATAATTCATTTTGGCAAGTGATGCTTGATCGCAAATCCTCATTACTAATCACTTTTGACACTCTGTTTGGCAGATACAGAATCCTAAGGATGCCATTTGGAATAAAGTCTGCAAATGAAGTCTTTCAGTGTGCAATGGAGGAAATTTTTTCATGTTACCCTTGTGCCATAATAGTAGATGATTTATTGGTTGGAGGCAATGGTGAAGCAGAGCATGACAGAAACCTAAAGAGAGTTCTAGACAGAGCATGTGATGTAAAATCAAAGCTCAATCCTCCAAAGTGTAAATTCAAACTACTAGAAGTTACATATGTAGGTCATTTATTTACCAGTACTGGCTTGAGACCAGACCAGATCAAGCAAACAGCTATTCTTGAGATGTTAGCATTAGGTAATATTCAAGCTCTACTGTGTTTCGTAGGCATGGTCAACTATTTAGGCAAGTTTATATCTTACTTCAGTGAGTTGACAGCACTTTTAAGAGAGCTGACATGCAAAAATGTTACATGGTCATGGTTAGAACAGCACCAAAAAGCATTTGAGACCTTAAGTGGAAAATTGCCACCCCATCTACATTAAAATACTATGATGTAAATAAACCAGTTACTCTTTCCTGTCATGCTTCAAAATTTGGTCTTGGCACAGTTAGCAGACCAGTAGCCTATGCATCTAGAACACTTACCCAAACTGAGATGCAATATGCTCAAACTGAGAAAGAACTTTTGGCAACAGTATTTACATATTCCAAGTTTCATGATTATATCTATGTTCGAGCTATTCAGATTGAAACTGATCACCAACCTCTAGTTACTATTTTAAATAACCCTATGCATTCGGCTACAGCAAGATTACAAAGAATGATGCTCAAATTGCAAAAGTACAACTTCAAAATGGTCTATATGAAAGGGAAACTACTTTATCTGGCTGATACCTTACCCAGATCACCCAGAAATATGATGGAACAGCTTGATGCAGAGAATTTTGATTTTGACGTGATGGAAGTGTGTAATTTCCCAACCACTGGACTTGGTGAGCTGAGAGATCACACAAAGACTGATCCAATTTTGCAGAAGCTCAATCACTACATTAATGTTGGATGGCCATTAAACATCTAGCGTACCACCTAAAGTGTAAACCTATTTTCCTTACAGAGATAAAATGTTGATGGAAGATGGCCTTATTTTCAAAGGTCCTAAAATTGCTGTTCCTGCTTCCTTACAATAAGAGTATATCCAGATTTTGCATCGTGGTCACCCAGGTTCCACATCCACTAAGAGAAGAGAGGGAGAATTAGTATTTTTGCCTTCACTAGTGAAAGACACTGATAAAGTACTTTCTTGTTCAGTATCTAATAGTACTAAACCGCATTTGCAAAGAGAACCACTTCAGCTAAGTCAAGTTCTTGAACTACCTTGGTCAAAAGTAGGCATTGACATCTTTGAGTGGAGCAATCAATACTACTTGGTATTGGTAGACACTTATTCAAATTGGTTTGACATTGACTTATTACCCAATTTAACATCCACTACTGTTATTACTAAGTTGAAACATCATTTCTCAGTCCATGGTAGTTCAGACAAAGTTGTTTCTGACGATGGTACTCAATTTACTAGTCAGCTATTTCAGAAATTTGCAAGAGAATGGGACTTTGTACATGTCACTAGCAGTCCTAAATATCCACAGTCAGATGGGCTAGCTGAATGTGCAGTGCAGAGTGCAAAGCAATTACTTGAAATGTTAAAGTGTGACAATATCGATGTCTTTTTAAAAGTACTTAATCTCAGAAACATACACAGTGACAATATACTTGGCTCACTTGCTCAAAGACTTCCATTCAGGCAAACCAGAACAATGTTACCTATTAGTTCCAGTTTATTTAGGCCTAAAGCTAAGAACAACAGAACCATCAAGGCTCAATTATTCAAGAGACGTTCTATCCAGAAGTTTAGTTATGGAAAATTGAGCAAATTTCTTTGTCCATTGAGGGAAGGAGAGACAGTGAGGATACAAATGGCAAAAGGTTTCTACGGGATTGGTCAAGTTACAGGTACATGTGTCCAGCCGAGACACATGTAGAATCTGAGGATGTGGAGTACAGGAGAAATCACAGACATCTTCCTGTACCAGAATCATTATGGCAGCATTGTTCCTGTGATACAGACTCTAGGTCTCAGAGCGAACCAAACGTTGTTCCCAAGCTCAGTGTGAAATACACAACATGGACATAGCTGTATAAATGTACCTAGTCTTGTATAATTGCATGACAAAGAACTACCTGTATTATCTGCATGCCAAATAGATTCATAACGCTGCATAACCTATTTCTCAAAGAAGAAGGATGTAGATCAGAGTGTATGTACTGTGTCTTTAAGAAGCATATCAAGGACTGAACGTGCACATATAAATACCGGGCATGTGCTATTCCCAATGCCATTTGGAGAGTGTAGCCAGAAAGTGAGCATGTATGATTGCAGTAGTTAGTTTGTATATAAGTTACTTAAGCTAAAGTCTATTAGATGAGAAAGCTATGAAAAGCTGATCAGACTTCCTGTGTTGTTTGGTCCTGTGCAGGTAAAAACGGAGTTGTCTATGACCATCTAGAAGATGGAGAACATACTCCCTTTTATTAGAGAAATTTAGAAAGAAGACTGGTAATTGGATGGATTGATTAATATTGTTCTCAGTAGCAACTTTGGGCATAAAAGACAGATTGATGCATAAGGGCACTATGAATTTATAAAAAAGTATGTCCGCATGTTTGAAGGATTATGCTTGTTGTTCAGATATCCTCTTATCGGAAGATATAGCCACTAGGAGGGCTGTCTTCCATAACAGAAACTTCATGTCACAACTTGCTGCTGGTTCGAAGGGTCCATGGGTCAAAGCCTGCAACACAAGAGTGAGGTCCCAAGGAGGAGATGGATCCTTAATTGGAGGCTTTAATAAGAAAACACCCTTCATGAAGGATTTGCATAGTCTAAAAGTGAACAGAGAATGGGATTGACTTGCAGTATGAAAGTTGGAAATAGCAGCTAATTGTAGTTCGATAGTCAAATAGATTCATAACACTGCATAACCTATTTCTCAAAGAAGAAGGATGTAGATCAGAGTGTATGTGCTGTGTCTTTAAGAAGCATATCAAGGACTGAACGTGCACATATAAATACTAGGCATGTGCTATTCCCAGTGCCATTTGGAGAGTGCAGCCAGAGAGTGAGCATGTATGATTGCAGTAGTTAGTTTGTATATAAGTTACTTAAGCTAAAGTCAGTAAACTTCTATTCTGATGTGTTTGTAAAAAAGGGTGCTGAGAAATAGCAAAATGTCTGAAACTGGTGTTGAGAAAGGATTAAGAAGTTATGTACCTACCATAATGTTCCGTGTTAGTTGTCTTCTTCTCGCCTTCTTTCTTGCTGGTTGGGTTCGGAGCCGACCTTCGGCTCTGACTCGGCCATTTTCTAAAGCTCGAGAGCTACTTACTGGCTCGAGGCCTCCCTATATCCCACAATGCCTGGCGCTAGACCCCCAGATCTCGTTTGAAAGACCTAACACCATAATAATACAATTGTAGGACAAACTGTCACTATAACAAGACTTCAGCTACAGGGCTGAAGAAAAGTGTAGAGGACATAAAAAGGTAAAGACTCAGCCAGTGATAAGACTGGTAGGAGAACTCTTCTCAGTCCATCTAGGCTAGGGGAATGGTGGGTGGGACGCAAGAAAGAAGGCGAGAAGAAGACAACTAACATGGAACGTTATGGTAGGTTGTCTCTCTCGCCTTCATTCTTGCTGGTTGGGACAGCATCCCTAGCACCTTAGTCCTGGGTGGCTCATCGGAACAGACTCTTGAGCACAGTGGAACCAAAATCAGCGCTGCTCCTAGAGGCCAGATCCAATTTATAATGTGAAATGAAGGTATGAGGGGTGGCCCATGTGGCCGATGCACAAATGGCTTCCATAGACAGTCTTGCTTGAAAGGCTACTGACGTAGCTAAAGCCCTAGTAGAGTGGCCTTTAGGTTTAGCAGGGAGTTCTTTATGCCTCAACTGATAAATAAGGGTAATAATAGAGGGCAGCCACCTGGATAAAGTTACTTTGGACACTGGTCAACCCTGCTTACCCTCCGCATAAGACAGGAAGAGTTGATCTGATTTCCTTATTTGCTCAGTCCTATGCAAATAGAAATGTAATTGCCTATGAACATCCAACTGGTGTAATTTGTGTTCAGATTTGTTGGAATAATTTGGAAAAAAGACTGGCAGATCGATGGATTGATTCAAATTGATCTCAGAGGGGACCTTAGGAAGGAATGAAGGATTAGTCCTGAGAGAAACTCTATCCTTATGGAAAACTAGATAAGGAGGATGAACACAAAGGGCTTGAAGTTCAGAAACTCTCCCGCTGAACTAATGGCCACCAAAAAGAGTGTTTTCCAAGAAAGCAATTTTAAGGAGCAGGAAGCTGCCGGTTCAAAGGAGGGAAGTATCAAGGAAGCAAGGATCAAATTTAAGTCCCAGGGAGGCGGGAGATCCCTCACTGGAGGCCTGAGCAAGATTGTTCTTTTCAGGAAGGCTTTGCAAAGCTTATGGAACATGATGCTCATCTCTGACAGGCCCGTATGGAAATTAGAGATTGCCGCTAATTGAACTCTAATGGTGGCCGACGAGGAGCCCGCTTGAAAAAGTTCTGCTAAGAAGTCCAGAACATTATGGACAGGGGCCGTAAAGGGATCAATATTTCTAGCCTCTGCCCAGAAAGAGAAATGTTTCCACTTACTAGCATAAGTCTTCCTGGTTGTAGGTTTGTGCAAGGAAAGGATAATCTCACGCACTGAATTGGAAATACTGGGAAGCCTGGCTAGGGTTGGAAGTGGAGCAACCAAGCAGTGAAGTTGAGAGACTAAAGAGACTGATGCAGCCTGCCCGACTGATGGATCAGGAGGTCCGGAACTGGGTCCAGATTCCATGGCTGTTCTAGAAGGTGATGATGCAGGAATGGGAACCAAATTTGTCGAGGCCAATAGGAAGCAATGAGGATCATTCTGCAACCCAGCACGGTAGCTTTCTGAATCAGTTTTGGGATTAGTGGAAAGGGTGGGAATGCATACAGAAGTCCCTGGGGCCAAACGTGAACTAGAGCGTCTCAGGGAGATTGTCCAGGAAGAGGGAAGAGAGTGAAGAAACTGTTGCACTTGCTGTTGAGAGGAGTTGCGAAAAGGTCGCAGCAAGGCTGACCCATTTGTGGAAGATTCTGTCTGCTGCTGTCCTGTTGAGAGACTACTCGTGAGGCATGAGAATAGCTCTGCTTAGCCTGTCCGCTATGACATTGGACTTCCCAGGGATGTGCGTTGCTGTCAGAAACCGTTGAGAGGAGATCGCCCACTGCCATAGTCTGAGTGCTTCTCGACATAAGGGATAAGACTTGATTCTGCCCTGCTTGTTGATGTACCACACTACAGACATATTGTCTGTCTGAATTGCAATGGTCCCAGTGGGTAGAGAGTTCTGAAGAGCTTGCAACGCTAAAAGCACCGCCCTCATCTCCAAGACGTTTATGTGCAAGTGGTACTCGTGGAGTTGCCAGGTGCCCTGGACAGTCCTGCCCTGAAAATGTCCCCCCACCCAATCAGGGAGGCATCCGTGGTCACCGTGGCAACTGGGGAGGAAGGACAAAAGGTCTGCCCTGGGGTACTGATGGAGAGACCATCCACCACACCAAGTAGTCTTTACATGACTGTGTGATTATTATCTTGTGAGACAAAGGAAGTTGTTGAAAGGACCATTGGGTGA
Source organism: Protopterus annectens (assembly GCF_019279795.1). Taxonomy (NCBI): domain Eukaryota; kingdom Metazoa; phylum Chordata; order Ceratodontiformes; family Protopteridae; genus Protopterus; species Protopterus annectens. Next base: position 1,969,640,825 of record NC_056728.1, read on the forward strand.
AAAGCATCCACTGGAGGATCCTCATGTGAAAACGAGCCAGGGGAACTAATATGATCGCTGCTGCCATGAGACCTAAGGTTTTTAGGACGTATCTGGCCTGAATCTTTCTGCATCCTAATAATATTCATACATGTTGGCGAATATCTGATACTCTTTCTACTGGAAGTCTTGTGGACAGATCTTTCGTATTTAATCTTTCACCTATAAAGGTTAAAGACTGACAAGGTGATAAAGCAGACTTTTCAAAATTTATCGAGATACCTAGGTTGGAGCATGTATGGATGGTGTAATCCCTGGCTCTCAGCAATTGATGTCTGGTGGTAGCAGTAAGGAGCCAGTCATCTAGAAATGGAAACACCTGGAATCCATGCCATCTCAGGTGAGCGGTAACCACTGCCATGCATTTGGTGAACACCCTGGGAGCTGTGGTGAGACCAAAGGGCAGGGCTCTGAGCTGGTAATGACTGGCTCCCAGCCGGAAGAGGAGAAACCTTCTGGAACGCCTGTCCATTTTGATGTGGTAGCACGCATCCTGAAGATCTATGGAGCACATCCAATTGTCCTGACCCAAAAAGGGTAGAATGGACTGAAGCGTGACCATCCAGAACTTCGTTCTTTGAACAGACTTGTTTAGTCTGCTGAGATCCAAAATGGGTCTCCAGTCCCCTGTCTTTTTTGGCACCAAAAAGAACTTTGAGTAAATTCCGGATCCTTGCTGGTCTGCTGGGACTTGAGGATGGCCCGTTTTTTAGCAGTCTTGAAATTTCTTGTATTGCCTGTTCCCTTAGACTGGGTGGAACATCTGGGATGGGGCTGTTTGATTTTAGGGGAGTGTGGACGAATGGGATTTTATAACCTCCGGAAGGTGGACAGCCGGGCAGCCCCTCAGGGGTGCTGGAAGGGCTTGTCAGAGAGAAATTCCCTGCTACCCTGATTCTGCGGACCCCCTCTGCTCTGCGGGCGGCATCTATTGTTGTTCCCTCCTCTGCCTCTGGAGGGAAACTCACCATGTGTGTCAGGCACGGCTCCCTGGGGTTTCCGGAACCACATTTTCCCACTCTTCTGACCCTTAGGGTATGGTCTAGAGGGAGTGGAAAAATGGATTCCCACAGCAGAGAGAGTCTTGCCTTCCTGCTCACACCTGGTAAGCGTATCTTTCACCTGAGGTCAAAATAGAGCCGAACCATCAAAAGGGGTGTTGGTGAAAAATGCCTTGAAGGGATCAACGAAGTTACATAACTGCATCCAGGCATGCCTTCTCAAAGCCACGCCTGTGCCTGTGGTTCTACTCACCCCATCAGCTGCATACGAAATGAGCCGCATGGAGGAGTTTACAATAGACTTAAAAGTCGCCAGCTGGGAGTTTATCTTGTCTTGAGCCCCTGCAGGTGATGGATCTTGCAGAGTATCTCCTAGCTCCTTGAGGAGATCCCTCTGAAGATGGGTGAAGTGGCATAAATAGTTCAGTGACCGCATGGAGAAGGTCACTGAGGGAAACATCCGCTTCCCGTATCTATCCATCATCCTAGACTCTTTATTAGGGGGATGGACAGTTACAGAAGTGTCAGCCAACTCCTTTTTTGTGGCAGCTGCTACCACCATGGCATCAACGGGGACACCCTTTGTCAGAAACTGTTTATCTTGGGGGACCGTGATAAACTTAGTGGGCCTGCGAGGGGTTGGTTTCAGTGTGTCTGGAGCTGACCACACCTTCCGAGTCACCACTTCCATTAGTGGATCGAAAGGCGGAGACACCCAGGAGGTGGAGGGGCGAGAACCAAACGCATCCAAGTATATTGACTCGTCCTCAGAAGGGTTAAGGGCAGACCAGTTCCCCCTCTGCTTAAGGATCCCAAAGATGTCTGAGAAAGAGACATCTTCAGAGGGGGATCTTGGGGACCCTTCCGAATCCTCCAAGTCAGTATCTGACGTGACCGACTCTGGGGAGTCAACATGTTTCCTCTTACATTTCCTCTTTCGAGGTGGCTCCTCTGAAAAATCAGGGAAGGCCTCGGAAGAGGAAGATACACCCAGTGGGGTGTCCTGGAGAATTTGATCCCCTCGCTTGGGGTCTGGAGGAGGGGCAGAGACCGAAGCAGGCACCTTGGGGGGAGGAGCTGAAGGGGCTGATCGAGGTGCAGACTCAGAAGTGAGCATGCTCCTCATGACCTCGAAGGCACCCCTGTCCGGCAGAGAAGAGGGTCCCCACTCTGAGGAGATGGGAATCCTCTCCGGAACTGAAAGGGATGGCTCTGAAACCGATGTAGGAGCCGAGCTTACCTGCGCCAAAGCTCTGAGAGGGAGAATGGGGTCAGAAAAGGGTTCAATGCCACTCTCCCCCTCGGAGCCAAAGAGGGAGTCTCGCCGCCCAGATCCATCCAAGGACGGAATCATTGAAGAAATCAGAGCCGACGAAGGAGCCAAAAGGGGAAGTATCGGCACCGACGTTTCCAGGATCCGAGCCCCAACAAGCTTCGGCTCCGAACTGACAGGAGGAGTCGGAGGAGGAACTACTTCAGAAAGATGAGCAGCCACAGCCTGATGAGGAGGGCTAGTTAACATTTTAGCCAGGGCCTGTGATTTGAGGAATCTACTGACCACTCTCTCCAAGCCATGATCAGACAGCCTTGAGGACCGAGAAGAGTGGGACCTATGGCTCCATTCGGACTGTAGCAAGGGTGATCCCAGAGCCGAGCGAATTGACTCCAGAGATGGTGATCTGAATTGCTTACAACTCCCTGACGGCTCTGACAGCAAGGTCGGAGCTGAGAGAGATTTTGATACTTCGGTCCCAGCCGGAACCGAAATTGAAGCAGACGCTCCACCTGGCAACGGCTCCGAACTGGGAGCCGACGGCTTGGTGGGCTTAGGGGTTTTAGCTGGTTGAGACTTTGCCAGAGACCCCTCGGGTTTTAGTAAACCCCTGAGAATTAACTTGTTCCTACACTCCTGCAGGACTAAAGGCACGACATACTGAGCAAGAGTCCTGCAGGTGTAGGGAACCCAAACAATAAACACAAGAAGTGTGACCGTCTGTCAGAGACATTTTCTGACAGCACGAGTCACACTTCTTGAACCCTGATACCTTGGTATCCTTTGACATGATAGAAATAAAGGAATACCAATGGACAAAAGTTTTTGGCTAGTGTAGAAAATACACACACACGCACACACACACACACACACACACACACACACACACACACACACACACACACACACACTAGTCCCACACCTTCACACAAAAGACTTATGTAATTATACTAACAAAAAAGCTAAGAAACTATGATCTTATACTATAAAGGCTAAACATTACTTCCTACTGAAAACAATATACAAGGGAAGGGGATAGGCTCTAACTTAAACGGCCTACTGGGAGATGGGGGGGGGGGACTCTCTAAGTAAAAACGAGTTTCCTAAGGGTCAGAAAACAGGGGACTAAGACTAGTCTACAGAACTACTCTAATTTTAACAAAAAATTCAAAATCTATACACTAACAATTTAACTATTACAAATACAAAAGATTAATACGACCTGAGCCAGTGAAGCGCAACTTCATAGCTAAAGCGGCAAACAAGATCTGGGGGTCTAGCACCAGGCATTGTGGGATATAGAGAGGCCTCAAGCCAGTAAGTAGCTCTCGAGCTTTAGAAAATGGCCAAGTCGGAGCCAAACCCAACCAGCAAGAATGAAGGCGAGAGAGACAACTTAACATCAGTGTTTCTGCTCATGTTCCAAATAACAAATCTCTTCCACTTACTGGTGTAGACTTTTTAGTGGAAACCTTTTGTGAGGCTAGAAGAATGTTTTGGACCGGGGACTTAAGCCTGGACTATCTCACTAGGTTTGGAAGTGGATAAACCAAGCAGTCAATTTGAGAGCTCAAAGGTTCAGATGCTGTATCCCTGGCAGATGAGAAGGAAGTCCTAACATGGCTCCAGAGTCCAAGGAGGATATTTCAGATGAGACCATAGGAAGGGGAACCACACCTGACGAGGCCAAAAGGGGGCAATGAGGATGACTTGAGCTCTTCAACCTGCTTGCCTTCTGAAGAAACTCTGGGATGAGTGTAACAGGAGGATAAGCATACAGGAGACCTTGGAGCCCATCATGGACTAGTGCATCCCTCGGGGACTGCCATGGAGGAGGGATTAGAGAAAAGTATTTGCTGCATTTGTTGTACTGAAGAGAGGCAAAGAGGTCACAGCAAGGTTGATTCCAATGACTGACAATCATGTCCACTACTGACTGATTGAAGGACCACTCGTGCAGAATCAAAAGTGATCAGAGTCTGTCTGCCAGGTCATTGGTTTTCCCTGGAATATGCATTGCAGCTAGAAGGTGGTCTGAAGATATTGCCCACTCCTACACCCTCATAAGGGGTAAGAACAGGTTCCTCCTTGATTGTTGATGTACCAGACAACAGACATATTGTCGGTGTGTACTGCAATAGTTCCCAAGGGGAGAATGTCCTCAAAGGCTTGCAATGTCAAGAGGACTGCTCCCATCTCTAGGACATTGATATGCAACCTGGTCTTGGGAGGCAACCACGTGCTTGGACCATCTTCCCACTGTAATTCCCCCCACTCACACTGGGGAGTGTCTATGGGCTGTTCAAGAATGGTCTGCCTAGAATGACATCTGACTGTATCCATCAACTGAGATGATGCCTGCAACTGGGAGTTAACCACATGTGAAGGGACAACAGCTGAGAGAGGATGGACCATTGGGTCGCTAACAACCACTGGAGAACTCACATGAAAAATCTGGTTAGAGGGACTAACAGAATGGTTGCAGACATGGACTCTAGGGTCTGCAGAATCAAGTGAGCCATGGGAGTCTGTTGGGCTAATAGCTCCTATACTTAATTTCTCAGCGTGGCTACTCAATGTGAAAGGAAACAAGCTATCTGATCCCATTTGTTGAGCTGCATACGTATGAATTCCAGGTTCAGTACCGGAGTAAGGTTGGATTTGCTCATGTTTATGGTGATGCCCAGAAAGTGTGACAAATGGATTAGGTAATCCCTGGCCTGGATTAGCCGATGCCTCATGGGAGAAGTCAGAAGCCAATCATCTAAATATGGAAACTCCTGGAATCACCTGAGATTCAAGTGAGCCACTACCACTGCCATGCATTTGGTGAACACCTGGGGGCTGTGGTGAGCCCCAAGGGCAGTTCTCTGATTTAGTAATGATTGGCTCCCAACCAGAAGCATAGATATCTCATGGACCATCCATTTTGTCATGAGAGTATGCGTCCTTGAGATCTATTGAGCACATCCAGTCATCCTTGTGGCAGAATGGACTGAACAGTAATCATTCGGAACCTTGACTTCTTTATGTACTCGTTCAATTTGCTCAAATCCAGGATGGATCCAGTTCCCTGTCTTTTTCAGCACCAAAAAGAAGTGGGAGTAGGTTAAAAATCCTCTTTGTTCAGTCAGGACCTCTTGGATTACTCTTTTTAGCAATAGTTGTTGGATTTCCTGTGCTGCCTGTTCCCTTTGATGGGGTGGCATGTCAGGAAGGCTTTTGCAATTTGGGGGAAGAAGAGAAAAGGGAATGGAATAACCTCTGGATATTATGCTTACAACTCAATGGTTTTCAGTCAACTGGGTCCAGGCTTTCGGGTACAAAGCTAGTGCCCCCCCGACTGTTTCCAGAGATGGACAGTTGGGCAGCACTTCAGGAACACTGGTACAGCTTATCGGAAAGGGAATCATAAGGTCCTGGTTCTGTGGAACCCTTCTGCCTCTAAAGTGGCATCTACCATCAAACCTTCCCCCTCTGCCTCTATAGGGGGTTTCCCTGCACGGGTCCTGGAAAGGTCCTTGGGATTTGCAACACTACATTTTCTTACCTCCATGCTGCCTCCTCAAAAGGGGCCACTGGGGTTAGAAAATTTGATTCCAACAGCAGAAGGGGCCTTCCCATCCTTTCCACTGCTGGTAAGTGTATCTCGAACTGACGGCCCAAAAAGGGAGGAGCCATCATAAGAGGCATTCATGAACGACACCTTAAAGGGATCTGCAAAATCACATAGCCTCCTTAAGGAAAGTCCTGAACCAGCTGCCCGCAAGGTGCATCCCTTGGTATGGGAGATTAACCTCATCAATGAGTTGGTAATGGATGAAAGAGTGGTCAGCTTGGGAGAAACTTTCTTAAATTCCTCCGCAGATATGGACTCAGAGAGAGGATGACAGTTCCTTGATCAGACCTCTCTTCAGCCAAGTAAAATGAGCCAGGTGGTTTAATGACCTCAGCTCAAAGATGGATGAGGCATCGACATGCTTCCCAGTGCTGTCCAGTGCTCTAGACTCCTTGTTAAGCAGATGGGCATTAGCAGTTTCTTTTGCCAGCTCCTTCTTAGTGGCTGCTGCAACCATGATGGCATTGACTACAGGACCCTTATTCCAATGTTTCCTGTCTGTGTGGAGTACCAGAAACTTATCAGGTCATTTGGGTATGGGCTCAATGGTGTCCAGTCCCTACCATGCCCAGCAGGAGACTAGGTAAACCAGGGCATCCACCGGGGGGGGGTCACCAAAGGCATAGATGGGCCTGTCCTGAACACCTCCAAGAGAACTGACTCCTCAGAGGAAGGAGGTTGGACAGACCACCCACCTTTCTGCTTCAGAATCTCTAATATGTCACCAAAGGAGATGTCTTCAGGTTGGGATCGGGGGATCCTTCCCCTTCATCAAAGTCAGTGTCCTCAGTTAAAGACTCTTCCTTTTGCATGTCTTCTTCCAAGGAACTTCCTCAGCTGGATAGTCTGGAGAAGTGTCAGAAGAAAAGGATCCCTCCTGAGCAGGGAATTCTTGGAGGCCGCTTGGGACAGGAAGGCTCATGGCAGAATGAATGGGAGCAAGACCTGGATCTGATGAGGGTACTGGGGCAGACTGGGGAAGATGTGCCATTGGATCTCCAGCTCAAGAGAAAACCCTCTCCACTATCTGAAAGGCCAAAGAACCAGGAGAAGCCCTTTCAGTCATCACCAAAGCTGAAACCACAAAGGGAAAAATAGAGTTATGTACTTACCACAGCTTGGAATCTGTACTAGCCACAGTGTCATTATTTATCACTGATGGGTCTTGGGTCTGACCTTGGATCCAAGCCAGCAACTGAAGGACAGATCAAGAGCTCAAGCTCCTCCCCTTGCCATAATCCCTTGCTGACCCACAACCTTCAGATCGAGTTTACTGGATAGAGAAAAAGCAGTCTAGACTGTGTATAAAACCGAACACTCCTCAAAGGAAGACATTTATTTATTTATCATTTATTTAACATTTGTTTACTGAGAAAGTCCGACTGGACACAGGTCCTTTTTCAGTGGAGGCCCGGAGAGAAAAGCTCCATGAGTAACAGTAAATTTTAATGCATGAATTACAATAATCAATAAAGTATAAAGTGAACAAAATGTAGTAGACATAAGAAAATACTAATTTGTTACATCATGACAACAAAACCTAGGCTTTTGAACTTAGCTAGTACTATTTGCAAAGTATGCCCTTATGTCAAGATATAAGGTTAAGACAAGCTGGTAGGAATAAAGGATTAAACACTGGGGAAGAAGCTGGATATGGTCAGGGTATACTGTGATATATCAGAGCATTCATGAGGGGTTAGTACAGGAACATAGCCACTTATGTTTTAGATAAACTTTAAGTGATGGCTTAAAGTGGTTAGTGGACGAGACTGAGAGAATGGAGTTAGGAAGGGAGTTCCTACATGAGATATATAGCTGGAAAATAAAGATTCTCCTGCAGTGTTGTTGGCCATGGAGACAGTGAGTAAGTTCTTATTGTTAGAGCAAAGTGGTCTGCTGGAACTGTAATAAAGGATGAGATTTTGTAGTGCAGGGATTTTGTTTGGTCATGTTAAATTTTGTGAGTTACAGAGTGTTGGTTGTAAAGAATAATGCTATGAAGTTCAAGCCAGTCTAGTATCCTTAAAGCTGTACAATGATGTGTTCTATATGGGCAGTCAGATGCAAACTTATAACACACTTCTTGCTAAGATTAGTTAAAATTGAAGAGGCATATAGTAGAGTGGAGAGCAAATGTATTTGTGCTAATGTAATTTTGGTCATTTTGGTCAGGGACCTTTTATGCCTATATAGACTTCCAAGTTTCTTATGGACTTTTTTATTTTTAGGGATACATGCAAGTCAGATTTTAGGTTATTGTTTATTTCCACTCCAAGAAGCCTTCTATGGGTTGTCAGGGAGATGACAGTATTGTCTTTGGCTATTATGTTAAATGGTGCACATAAGATAGATATCATGTTAGGTTGGAACAGTAATAATTTAGTTTTGCTTGAGTTCAGGATTAGATGGCCATTGGCTAACCTTGTTTCAGCAGAAGTGAAAGATTCCTGTATTTGAGAATGAAGAGCTGATAGAGAAGAGGCAGCACAGTTAAGTGTTGAATCATCTGCATACTGTATTATATAACCATGTAGAGTAGCTGTGTGTAGATTATTAGTAAAGAGGGAGAAAAGGAGAGAGCCTAAGACAGATCCTTGGGGGACACCAATGGATAAAGGAAGGTGTGGAGATAGGTCACCTAACCTGTTGATGGCCAGATAGATTGTTATTAAACCAAGTTGTGGTAGATGGTGAGAAGGATAGTTCAGTTAGTACCTCTGTTTGGAATGGGAGACCATATTGAGCTTTTGATAGGTCTAAAAAGATGGCAGATACAAAGTTGTTGTTATTCCTGTGATGGTTTACAGTATTAGTGATGAATAAGAGAACCATAATGGTACTATGTGATGGGCGAAAACCATGCTGAGTGTTTGAGAGAAGGTTATTTGTTAGTAAGAATTTCCTGACCTGAGATGAATACACTTTTTGAGTAGTTTAGAAAGAAGTGAAAGAATAGCAATTAGATGATAATTTGTCAGTTCTATGGAAGGTCCCCCTTTATGAAGTGGGATTACATGGGAGATTTTCCACAGTTGTGGAACCTTGTTTTTCAGAAAGAATATATTTATAAGGACTGATACTGGGAAGGTTATAGATTCATCTGCAATTCTGTGGTATTTACTGGGTAAGATATTTACAGTAAGTGTAGTAGGTTTTAGTTTCTGGAGTAGTTTTTTTTATATAGTGGCTGTAGGAACTGGGAAGAAAGAGAACGAGTCATTGATAGTTGTACACTTGTCTGGTTTGGTATCAGGAGTAGGGGTTTGCTGCTTGGAAAGGGCAATTATAGATTCAGTATTGCTGTTTGGAAAGGGCAATTATAGATTCAGTAAAATGTTTGTTAAAAATGGTAGCTATGCTATCGGAATTGTAGATGTTTGGGGTTGGTGTAGTATATTTTCCTGGGTGAAGGATTGAGTTTATAGCAGGCCAGAGTTTTGAGGGTTTTTTAGTATCTGTTTTCAGTGTTCTGAAATAAATTTATTTTATCCTGTCTTATTTGTTTTTTTTTTGCCTTATTTCTAAGTTCTTGATGCTGTTGTTAAGAAACTACTATGTCAGTTTTATGCCATAGTTCCCAGGCTTTATCTCTAGTTTTCAGAAGGGCCCTATTGTCTCTGCTTAGCCAGGGGGCATAGTTTGATTTTACTCTGATGGTTATTACAGGAGCATGTGCACTTAATATATCTAAAAAGGATTTATTAAAGTGGTTCACTGCATCATCTAGGTCAAGGTAGTTGAGTGCAGTCCAATTGTACATTTTTAGGTCAGCTAGGAATTGTCGAGATTAAAGTTATGCTTTTTCTAAGTTGTTAAACATAGCAGGTTTTGGTGGGAATATATGTTGTTGTATAAGAAATGTGGGTAGGTGGTCACTCAGACCATCAGGAAGGCAACTGGTTAGATTGAGTGAGAGGAGTTATTTAGTAATATCCAATCCAAGGCTGATTGTTTTTACTAGCTTTATCTATTTGGGTAGGTTTTTGAATAGTTTGTGTAAAACCAGGCAAGTTTATGTGATGGATGGGGTGATCTGTATCACATGCAAGCCAGTCTAAAATAAATTAACCCAATATGAATGCCTCCTGATCAGGAGCGGACTTAGGTCAACTGGTGCCCTAGGCAAAAGGGCTCCATGGCGCTCCCACCACATCACCCGGTGCCCCCATCCCAGTCTACCTACACCAAATAAATACTGGAAAAGCTCCCCTACTAGGGCAGCGCCCTAGGCAGCCACCTAGTTGGCCTATGCCTAAGGCTGGCCATGCTCCTGATTAAGGGTACTACTTGCCCAGTGCAATAAATGTTCTATAGCTGGGGCATTCTTTCCAGGTGGGATATAGCAGCCAATTATATTAAAGGCTTTTCTTAAATTTATAGTTAGTGTGGTACAGATGATTTCTGCACTATAGAGTTGTGGGGTTTTGCAGTCAAGGAAAGTTGAAGTGAGATGGTCCACCTCCTCTTTTGTTGTGACTATCCACCAGTAGTATGGAGTAACCTGGGGGTAGTATTTCATCATCTTTTGTACCTGGTTTTAGCCATGTTTCAGTGATTATTACTATGTCTGTGGAGTATGTGGCTAGAGTAGCATGAAGGATGTCTAATTTATTGGCTATACCTCTAATATTAATGTTCATTAGCAATAGGTCTGATTTTTTTCGGTTTAGGATTGGATGTGTAGGAATGTTGAGATTAGAGTGACTAAGAGGGTTGGTGTTATCTGAGAGTAATCTAGGCTTGGGTGGATATCACCACTAAGCAGTAGCCTAGAGGCAATGTTGCTAAGTAATTTCAATTGTTTGATAAGCTCATTGTTGAATAAAAAGAAGTTATGTACTCACCATAATGTTCATTCTCAGTAGTTGTACTTCATTTGTCTTCAACGTGTGTATTACGGATCCGTATCGGATCTGAGCCGGCAACATTTACTAGCATCTGCTCCGGGCTCCAAACTCATCCCCTTACCCATAATACACCTCCACTGCCATCCATCCCCAGATCAAGTTTGCTGAACCTTATCCTGATAACCCGACCTGAAAAATTTACTTGAGACCTATACTGCAACCCATAGGCTGATTATATCCCAAGATCCAGGGGAAGGAGGGAGGGACGGTTGAAGACAAATGAAGTACAACTACTTAGATGGAACGTTATGGTGATTTCATAACTTCTTTATCTGAAGTAGTTTACTTCATTTGGTCTTCAACTTGTGGGACAGAATCCCCAGCTACTAAACTCCTGGGAGGCCCTCATGGAAGGATATTCCGGAGCACCGCAGAACCAAGGGATGCTCTCCTTCTGGAAGTCAAATCCAATTTGTAATGAGATATAAATGTATGAGATGAGGACCAAATAGCTGCAGAACAAATATCATCCAAGGATACTCTAGACTAAAAGGCCGCAAACGTAGCCATAGACCTAGTGGAATGAGCTTTCACCTGACCTGGGGGAGACATGCCTCTGTCCTTATAGACCCGTAGGATGCATGAAGAAATCCATCTAGCTATAATGACTTTGGAGATAGGTTCCCCCAAAAAGGGTTTATAGAAGGATACAAACAATTGATCTGATTTACAGAATTTTTTCTCCTGTGTAAATAGAATTGTAACTGTCTGTGAACATCCAACATGAGGAGTTTGTATTCAATCTTGTTAGTAAAATTAGGAAAAAACACAGGCAAGTTGATGGTCTGACTGATATTGACTGATGATGCCACCTTAGGAAGAAAGGATGGATTGGTTCGAAGGGAAACCCTATCTTTGTGAAAAATCATGTAAGGAATTTTGATGGACAAGGCCTGTAATTCTGAAACCATTTTGGCAGAGGTAATACCTACCAGAAAAGCTATTTTCCGAGACAAAAATTTCAGATCTGCAGTTGCGGCAGGCTCGAAAAGCGGAGCGACCAAAGTTTGAAGAACCATAGCAAGTCCCATGGGGGAACAGAATCTTTGACCTGGGGACGTAAACAAAAGGTGCCGTTAATAAAGGCTTTAGGAAAACGCTAAAGAGGTAGAATTCTCGACCACATGAAAATGAGAGATGGCAGCCAACTGAACCTTGACGGTAGAAGAACTAACTCTGTGTTGAAAAATATCAGCTAGAAAATCAAGAATGGTGGAAATAGGAGCCATGAAATGGTCTAAACTCCTTTGAGAGGCCCAAAAGGAAAAACGTTTCCACTTGCTGCGATAAACCTTCCTGGCTGAAGACTTATGAGCAGCCATCAAAATAGATCTAACTGAGGAGGATAGTCCAGGAATCCTAGCAATCACAGGAACTGGAGCAGCCAAACTGTGAGCTTCAGACTGTCCAGATTTGGATGAGGTACCCCCGAAGGGTGTGAAATTAAATCCTGAATGGGATCTAGGATCCAAGGCGGAGCCAGAAAGTGAGACCAAATGAAGGAAAACCATACCTGGCACCTGGCGAGGCCAGAACGGGGCAATGAGAATCACTTTGCTTCCCAGTCGATGAGCTTTCTGTAGAAACCTTGGAATGAGAGGTACTGGTGGGTAAGCATACAGGAGACCAGGAGGCCAAGCATGAAATAGAGCGTCTCTGGGGACTCTGCCAGTAGGGGGGTTCAGAGCCAAACCTTGCTGCACTTCACGTTGGAAAGAGATGCGAAGCGATCGCAGCAAGGATGACCCCACTCCCTGAATATCTGTTCTGCTACTGACAGATTGAGAGACCACTTGTAAGGCATCAGAATAGTCCGACTTAGCCAGTTCACTAGGATGATGGACCATCCCAGAATGTGCATTGCGATGAGAAAGTGACCAGTGGAGATCGCCCATTCCCACACACTCATGGCCTTGCGACAAAAGGGGTAAGATCCAGTCCCTCCCTGTTTGTTGATATACCAGACCACTGACATGTTGTCTGACTGAATAGCAATCGTTCCCAGAGGAAGAAAGGCATGAAGGGCCTGCAATGCTAGAAGGACTGCCCTCATCTCTAGGACATTTATGTGCAAGCTGGTCTCTATGGGGGACCACAGGCCTTGGACTGTCCTGCCAAACAATGCCCCCCTACCCGAGTTGGGAGGCATCCTTGGTCACTGTGCCTTGGGCCGGGGCTGGAACAAAAGGTCACCCCTCCAAAATGTCCGGAGAGCACATCCACCATATGAGGGATGACCAACAGACTCGACTGAGTTGAATTAGATATGTCAATGGCAGTTCCAACAGGGACCATTGTGCAGCTAGAGTCCACTGTAGAATTCTCATGTGTAACCGGGCACATGGTAGAAGAGTTATGGTCACCGCCATCGAGCCTAAGGCCCTCAACATCGATTTGGACATTGGGAGGTGAGAGTGGTAGATCAGGGACACATGCATCCTCAGGTTTTGAACTCTCTCCAAGGTCAGGAAGTTTTTGCACTGAAGAGTATCTATCCTGGCACCAATGTAGTCTATCACCTGTACAGGATCTAGGAGAGATTTGGATGCATTGATTTTGATCCCCAAACACAGGGCAAGAGTCACAAAATAATCCCTGGTTTGGTAGAGTAGATGCCTGGTGGGAGCAGTGAGGATCCAATCGCCCAAGTATGGATAGACCTGAATCCCCTGAAGCCTCAGGTGAGCCGCTACCACTGCCATCACTTTGGTAAACACCCTGGGGGCTGTAGTGAGACCAAAGGGTAGGGCTCAAAACTGGTAATGATTGACTCCTAGCCAAAGCGGAGGAACCTCCTGGAGCTTCTGTGCATTTTTATGTGATAGTAAGCATCCTGGAGGTCCAACGAGCACATCCAGTCACTCTCTTGCAGGTACAGCATGATGGACTGTAATGTGACCATCCGGAAAAAGATGTCTTACCATAACATTCCATCTGTATTGCTGATCCTCGTTCAGTCATTACGTATGGGGTATCGGTTCCGAGCTCGGAACCGAGTCGGCCATTTTTCAAGCTCGCATCGGCTTCAAACTCTCGAGCTAATCTCTTACCCACAATTCCCCTCTCCCTGTTACCTCAGACTGAGTTTGCAAGTTAAAGAAGGTAGAGGCTACCTCTGGTCAAATAACCTAAAAGAACTGGATGGTGAGATCCACTAGAAACCACATGAGGGGGAAGGAGGGAGGCTCGTAATGACTGAACGAGGATCAACAATACAGATGGAACGTTATGGTAAGACATAACTTCTTTATCTGATATTGTTAATCCTTGTTCATTCCTTATGTTTGGGACAGAGTCCCCAGCTACCTCTATTCCTGGGAGGCTCTCATGGAAGGACATTCCTGAGCACCATAAAAACTGAAAGATGCTCTTCCCCTGGAGGCCAAATCCAATTTGTAATGATTGATGAAGGTATGAGGCATAGCCCAAGTTGCAGCTGCACAGATGTCATGTAAAGGAGCTCTGGCATGGAAGGCAGCAGAAGTTGCCACCAACCTTGTTGAATGAGCTTTCATGGTAGTAGGCAACAAGATATTATGTTGTGTGTAAATAAAGGTCACACAGTCCTTCAACCATCCAGCTAATGTGACCTTAGCAACAGCCAATCCTAATTTAGGTCCAGAAAAGGCCAAAAATAGCTGGTCAGATTTACGAAAGGATTTAGTCCTATTTAAGTAAAAATGGATTTGCCTGTGTATATCAAGGGTATGTAGGCAATACTATCCCCTGTTTGAATGGTTGGGAAAGAAAACTGGCAATTCAAAGGTTTGGTTAATGGATATTTCAGAAATCACTTTAGGCAGAAATGACGGATTAGTTCTTAGAGACACACTATCTTTATGAAAAATCAAGTATGGACTCTTTTATACATAAAGCTTGAAGTTCAGAAATACATCTGGCAGAAATAATAGCGACCAAAAACTAGGTTTTCCATGATAAATACTTGAGGTCGCCAGAAGAGGCTGGTTCAAAATGTGCCATTGTCAGAGATTGTAGAACCAGTGATAAATCCCATGGCTGGATAGGTTCTCTAAAGGGTGGCTTCAGATGATTCATCCCTTTTATGAAGGTCTTGCACAACTTACGGGACATAAGAGAGGAGTCTTGGACGCCCTCATGAAAATTAGAAATTGCAGTCAAATGAACACTAATGGTAGAGGCCGACAGACCCGATTGAAACAGGTCGGCCAGATAGTCTAATATTATTGACACTGGTGCTGAAAAGGGGACTACTTGTTTATCTTTCAGCCAACAGGTAAATCTTTTCCACTTGCTCAGATAAGTAATTCTAGTGGAGGACTTATGAGAAGAATGAGGATATCACGTATTGGTAAAGAAAGATCATTCTGTCTGGCAATCAAGGGAACTGGAGCAACCAAGCCATTAGCTTCAGGCTGTTCAGGTAGGGATAAATCAGGTTCTGTGGGTGTGAGGATCAACTCTGGGATTGGATGGAAGATCCATGGTCGATCTAGTAGGTGAGGCCAAAGGAATGGGAAACAAATCTGCCATGGCCAATACGGTGCTATGAGGATTATTTTGCTCTTCAACTGCCGGGCTTTCTTCAGAAACTGGGGAATGACAGGAAATGGTGGGAATGCATAGAGAAGACCTGAGGGCCAATTGTGGACTAGAGAGTCCCTGGGTGACTGTCACGGAAAGGGGATAAGGGTGAAGTAGTTGCTGCATTTGTAGTTGGCCGGGGATGCAAAGAGGTTACAGCAAGGATGGCCCCAGCGATGGAAGATCTCCGGCGCTATCAAGGGATTCAGGGACCACTCGTGAGGTTGCAGAATGCACCTTCTGAGTCTGTCTGCTATCACATTCGAACTCCCGGGAATGTGCATGGCTAGAAGGAAACAGTTGGTAGCCATCGCCCATTGCTATATCCTCATGGCCTCTCAACAAAGGGGGTAAGATTTGGTTCCACCTTGCTTGTTGATGTACCAGACCACCGCCATGTTGTCTGATTGAATTGCAATTGTCCCAGATGGCAGCAGGGGATGGAATGCTTGCAGCGCCAGAAGCACCGCCCTCAGCTCTAGAACATTTATATGCAGGTGGGCCTCTAGTTCGGAGCAAGTGCCTTGGACTGTCTGTCCCTGACATAGCCACCCCACCCCATCAGGGAAGCATCCGTGGTCACTGTGGCCTTGGGTTGCTGGGGAGAAAAGGGGCGAGACCATTGAGAAAGATTGTGTGTCATCCACCAATTTAAATCCTGTTTGCACCTGTAGGTTATTTGAATCATGGCTGAAAGAGGGTGCTGAAAAGGATACCATTGGGTGAGCAGTAGCCATTGTAGAAGCCTCATGTGAAACCTGGCCAGGGGAACAATGGTGTTGGAGGCTGCCATGGAACCCAATAGCTGCAGAACCGAGTGAGCTGTGGATTTTTCCTTTGAAAGGATTGGAATTAGTCGTTGCCTTATCCGTAAGATTCTGTGCTCTGGAATAGCCACTCTGCAGTTTTTTGTGTCCAAGATAACCCCTATGAATTCTGTCTACTGAGATGGGGTGAGATTGGATTTTTGCCAGTTTATGGTTATGCCTAGCCTTTGAGCAGTGAGGAGAGAGTATGCCAGGGCTTTTTCCAGTAGATGTCTGGTGGGGGCGGAAATGAGCCAGTCGTCTAGGTACGGAAACACCTGGAATCCCTGAAGTTGCAAGTGAGCTGTGACAACTGCCATACACTTTGTGAACACTCTGGGGGCTGTAGAGAGTCCGAAGGGCAGTACTCTGAACTGGTAGTGACTGGCTCCCGCACAGAAGCACAGAAATCTGCTTGATGGCCTGTCCACCTTTATGTGCTAGTACGCATCTTGGAGATCTATAGAGCACATCCAATCGTCTTTTTCCAAAAGCGGGAGGATAGACTGTATAGTGACCATCCAGAATTTTTGTACTCTCACAAACTTGTTCAATACACTGAGGTTCAAAATTGGCCTTCAGTCCCCGGTTTTCTTTGGCACCAAAAATAGTCTTGAGTAGAATCCGGATCCTATCTGATCTGGAGGCACTATTTGGAAGACTCTTTTTTGCAGCATCCTTTCTATCTGCAGTGCTGCTTCTCCCCTTTGATTGGGTGGAACATCGGGAAGATTTTTTGATGGGACGGGACAAAAATTGAAGGGGATATGATAACCTCTGGTTATGATCCTTTGTACACAAGAATCGGTGGTGATGGTTAGCTAGGCAAAAGGTTACAAGGAGAAACGTCCCCCAACCACCTCCAGAGGAAAGGAGTTGGGCCGCTCTTCAGGAGCGCTGGTAGGACTGACCAGGGAAAAAATCCCTGGAAACCTGATTACATGGTTCCGCTTTGCCCTGAAAGGAGCGTCTTCCCTGTCAGATTCCCCCTCTGCCTCTGGGGGAAAACTCGGCCTGTGTGTCACAAAAGGACCCTGAGAATTCTTAAACCATATCTTCCCACTCTTTTGGTTTCGGGAGAAAGCACATTTAGGGGAAGAATAACGGACACCTATGGCAGAAAGGGTCTTACCGTCTTGTTCACATCTGGCCAGTGTGCTTTAAACTTTGGGCCCAAACAACGAGGAGGGCTCAATGGGGGCATTAAGAAAGGAAGACCTAAAAGGTTCCGCGAAGTCACACAGGTGCATCCAGGTGTGTCATCTCAGAACCGCATCTGAACCCACTGCTCTGGCTGCTCCCTCTGATGCGTAAGATATTAATTGCATAGAGGAGTTAGATATAGACTCAATGGTGGCCTGCTGAGAGGCCACTTTGTCACGGACCTCATCAGACACTGCACCAGCCAAGGTTTCAGTGAGCTCAGAGACCAGATCCCTTTGTAGCCTGGTAAAATGTGCCATATAATTCAGGGACCAGATAGCAAAGGTCGTTGAAGCAAAAGCGCACTTCCCTATTCTGTCCGGGGCCTGGGACTCTCTGTTAGGTGGATGGACAGTCTGGCTTTCTTCTTCTGCCAGATCTTTTTTTGTTGCGGCCACCACCAACAAAGCATTTACAGGAAGACCTTTGGACCAATGGGGGTCTGAAGCAGGAGGGGACAAGATCTTATCAGGCCTCTGGGGAATAGCTTCAACAGTATCAGGGCCTTCCAAGCACGCTGCACGATGAACTTAACAAGTTCATCAGCAGGTGGAGTAACCCAGGAGGTAGGTAGGTGGCTGGGTGCGAAAAGCCTGCAGGAATACAGATTCCTCAGAGGTCGCATTAGAGGGATACCAGTCACCTCTCTGTTTCAGGATTTCAAGGATATCACCAAAGGATACCTCAGAGGGTGACCGAGGGGATCCTTCCCCCCATTAAAATCTGTGTCTTCGGTGAGGGACTCCTCTGTGGAGTCCACATGTTTCCTCTTACACGTACTCTTCCGGTGGACCTCCTCAGTGGGAGAAACTAGGGAAGACAATGCAAGAGGGGATTCCTGAGGGAATATATCCTGAGGCTCTTGCATCCAGTGTCCACTAGGTGCGACTTGTGAAACCAGTGTACCAGAGGAGGGTGGTGGTATAGACAGTCCAGTATCCCCCACAGCAGCGAAAGCCTTCTCCATGAGTTAGAAGGCTGGACCACCCAGAGAGGAGTGTAGGACAGGGGGAACTCCCCCCCTAAGTAGCACAGCCTGCTGACTCGGAGTCCTGGATGGCTGTGGAGCAGCAAGCTATGCGTATCACAGCTGACATCCTGGGTCATAGCAAAAGCTTCCTGCCATGAAGGCAACTGCGGTTCCTTAGTGAGATCCATAAAGGGAACTGCAGCAGGGGAAGATTGTACTATATCTATGGACTTCAAAGGCAATAAAGGAGGAGAATAAGAAGGAGTCTTTGGAGATGGGTGATCACCTCCCAAGGAAGGATAGTTCCTGGGGGGTGGAATACCTCTGGACAAGAATGCCTCATCCACAAGACGCAACACATCATGTTCTGACAGACTTATAGTGGACCTCACCGAGACTGAGGGAAAAATAGGCCTGTCCACAAAGGAGGCAGACTCGATGCCCGTCTCATCTGATCGCACCAAGGACAATGGTGCCAAGAAAGACTGAACTACTGCAGTCTGCACCGAGGAAGTCATCGGTGCCGATGTGATTGTCTGCACCAACACAGAGATCGGTGCCGTAGTGGTTGTCAGTGCCAAAACTGGAACTGACAAGACTGGAGTCAGTAATAAAGGCCTCGGTGCTGAGATAGATCCCGGAGCCAATGCGGTGAAGGTCTGCACCGACTGATTGGCCGGTGCCGATACAGAGGTAAAGGTCTGAACCGAGGAGCCCCTCGGTGCCGATATGTAGAGGTGTGCAGGAGGGGACGGAGCCGAAACCACTAATGGAGCTGAAGGCTTCGGTGCCGAAGGTCTGGGCACCAAAAGCACTGAGGCTGACTGAGAGAGCTCCAGAGTCAAAATTTTAGCCTTCTTAGATTTTGGTTGTTGGGAGTCCCCAGCCGGGGATGAAGGCAAAGATTAAGCCTTAGAAGAAACATGCATTTTCTTATGGGCTTTAGGAGGGGTTGAGACCTCTGGCCCAGAAATAGCCTCTGAAAAGGGAGATTTTAGAAGTCCCTTCAGCATCAGTTTATTTTTTCTTTCTAATAAAGTTCTGTTAGAAAAGTTTTGACATATAGAACAAAGTGGTTCAACAGATAAATGGGGAACTCCCAAACAATAAACACATAAAGAGCATGCATCCAAAGTAGGCAGTTTGTGTCCGCAAAGAGAACACCGCTTAAACCCCAGACTGCCCTTTTTATCTGTCATGATAACACAAGGAAAAATACCAACAATGGTACAAGAGAGTACCCGAAGGTATGAAAGGAAAGGGTTTACCAACAATGGTAAGGAGAAATTACCTCGCGGTAAAGGAGGGTAAGTAAAGGACAGAGAAGAAACCAGAAATTATGAACGCTAAATGCGATAGGGCAAGAGACAATAAAATATTAACTTTTCGGACAGAAAAGTAATTTGTAAAGCAATTAAACAACAATTGACTGTACTTAGCTCAAGAGAAGTAGCTTGACACGACCAGATGGCAACGTGGCAAATGAAATCTGAAGTAACAGGGAGAGGGGAATTGTGGGTAAGAGTTTAGCTTCAGAGTTTGAAGCTGATGCGAGCTTGGAAAATGAACCGATACCCCATACGTAAGGAATGAACGAGGATTAACAATATCAGATCTTCTCTTTGACAACTGACAGGTTCAGGGTAGAGAGGTCCAGAATTGGCCTTAAGTCCCCTGTTTTCTTTGGCACCAAAAAGAACCTGGAGTAGAAGTTCAATCCAGACTGATGTGGGGGGACAGTTCTGATGGCTCGGTTTTCCAGCAACTTGGAAATTTCCTCTGCTGCTGCCTCCATTTGCATGGGTGGTACATCCAGGAAGTGTCTGGGAGATTTGGGGAAACCCATGAAGGGGATAGAGTATCCTCTGGATATGATCTGAAGCACCCAGCAGTCCACTGTTATGGACTCCCATGCCGTTAGGTACAAGGACAATCATCCCCTGACTGCCTCCAGAGTAGAGCAGTCGGGCAACCCCTCAGGGTTGCTGCCCGGGTCAGTCTGAGAAAGATTCTCGAGACCCAAAATTCCTTGGACCCCCTCTACCTCTGGGATGGTGTCCATTCTGTCCCTCTCTGCCTCTGGGGGAAAAAGAGCCCTGAGTGTCCCGGGAATACTGTGACTTCCAGAACCACATCTTCTTTTGCCCTCTCTGGTTCCAGGAAGCAGACCTTTCAGGGTTAGAGAAGCGGATCACGATGGCAGACAGCATCTTCACATCCTTCTCACTCTGGACTAATGTCGCTTTGATGGTCTTACCAAACAGTGTAGAGCCGTCATAAGGGGCACTGGCAAAGGACGCCTTGAAGGGTTCCAAAAATGTACATAACCTGAGCCAGGCATTGGGCTAAATGGACACACCGGACCCAGCCGCCCTAGCCGCTCCTTAAATAGCATGTGAAAGGAGTCGCATGGATGTGTTAGATAATGCTTTTAAAGTGGCCATCACCATGGAGAACAAAGCCTTGTCCTCCTTCGACATGGACTTGGGGGGAGACTCCTCAACTTCCTTTACCAGGTCGGGTTGGAGTCTGGTGACATGGGCCAGGTAGTTCAGCACCCTAATCAAAAAGGTAGCTGAAGCATAAACCCGTTTCCCTAGGCAGTCCATCACCCAAGACTCTCAGTCAGGAGGATGGATCAAGGAACTCTTCTGAGCAAGTTCCTTCTTAGTGGCTGCTGCTACTACCATAGCATCTACATGGGAGCCTTTGTTTCATGCTGGTCTGTCTATGGGGGGGCTTAAAATCTTATCCAGTCTTTTTGGGATAAGTTCCATGATGTCCGGTTCCTTCCATACCCACGCGGTGACCAGATCCACCAAAAGATTCATGGGAGGGGACACCCAGGAAGTAGATGGGCCCGTGCCGAAAGCCTCCAGGAACACAGACTCATCAGAAGAAGGTTTGGGGGTAGACCAACCTCCCCGTTGGCACAAGATTTCCATGATGTCTTCAAAGGAGACATCCTTGGGAGGTGACCTAGGGGAACCTTTGCCATCATCCAGGTCCGTGTCCTCAGTGAGGAACTCGGGGGAGTCCAAGTGCCTCCTCTTGCATGTATGCTTGTGAGGTACCTCTCCTGTGGGGTTCTCCAGGGGTGCTCGCAAGCCACTTGTTCCTCAGGGGGAATTGTCTGGGGCTCCTTGAGCACCAGCTGTTCCTCTGGTAAAACGATGGGGACCATAGACAGAGCCGATGGGGTTTGGGTGAAGTCCGAGGGGGCAGTCAGAGATCTCAATCCAGTAGAGAGAACCCTTTCTATCATGTCGAATGCTGAAGGAGAGCGAACCACCTGAGAAACCAATAAGGAAGCCGGTCTCCCCAGGTCTGATGAGAGAACTGGAACTGGGCCCGAGGTGGATAGAACTCTAAGGGAGGGAACCTGGCCCGACAAAGTTGGAGCCGAAGAAAAAGGTTCCACTCTCTCTGATCCGACACCCAAGCTCTGTCTCCAAGAGCGGCTCGGATCTGAACTGGTCAGATCCGAAATGCTCCAGGCAGCTGCCGGCGTCGAGGAAGCAGGTACCGTCGGCCCCAATCCCCTGACCAAAGCCAACCTCGGATCCAAACACTCCAAACCAAAGGTCGGATCAAAGAAGGAGATATAGGCTGGAAAAAGGGAAGTGAGCTCCTTCCTCCTGAGGGATGGGGGGCTGGCAAGACCCCCATCTGGATCTCGGTACGCATAAACCTCTTCATCATTTTATCCAGATCAATGTCAGACAAGGAACGGGTGAACCGAGAGAAGGCCACAGACTCTGACCTGGCGGGTCGGGGCACCGAGGCCCGAGAAGCTGAACATGACACCTCTGGCTCCAGGGAGAACTGCAGAGATTGGAGCCGAGGGGGGTCACAGATCCATGGCGTTTTTGCAGATGAAGCAAGGTCCAGAGACCTCTTTTGCTTTTCCCTCACCTTCGAATCTCTCTTCTTCTCTCTGCCCCTTTGCTGCTCTACTGCCACAGGCTTTAGTGCAGGAGATTGAGTCCCAGCCTGGGAGGGAGGAGAAACCAGGGGAAGAGAGGAAGGAGAGGCGGCCACAGCAGCCACTGTGACTGAAGCCAGAGATGAGGAAACAGACTCTGAATGGGGAAGAAGGCCTTTGAGGGCCAACTTGGCCTTCCCATCTTTAATGGTGCGGGGGTTGAAGCCCATACATATACTGCAGTCCACACTCAGGTGGGCCATGCCCAAGCACAAAACACACAGTGTGGCCATCTGCAGGGGATAATTTATGGCCACACTCAGTGCAACGCTTGAAAAAAAGAAGTTATGTTCTTACCATAACGTTCCATGTGAGTTTTTTATCTCACCTTTGTTCTTACAAGTGGGTTCGGAGCCGATCCATTGGCTCTGAGTCAGCTGCTTTCCAAGCTCTCGATCTCTGAGAAGCTCGAGACACAGTCCCTATCCCATGATGCTCTGCTGCCAAACCCCAGAACTAGTTTGCTGAACCCAGCAAGAAAACACAACTAAGCAACCCAATATAACAAAGTAACTATTTACAATTAGTTAAAAGATAACCTGGCTGACAAGAGGATATTAGTGAGATCACCCAGACCACCAACCATACCCGTTCTTCCAGAACATGGAGGGGGAAGGTGGGAGGGAGTGTAAGAACAAAGGCGAGATGAACAACTCACATGGAACGTTATGGTAAGAACATAACTTCTTTATGTGAAGTTGTTCAATCTCGCCGTTTGTTCTTACACATGGGTAGCGTCCCAAGCACCCTAATCCTGGGCAGCTCATGGGAGTACATTCCTGAGAACGGTGGAACCAAAGGAAGCCCTCTCCCTGGAGGCCCTGTCCACTTTATAATGAGTAATAAACGTATGAAGTTTGGACCAAGTAGCAGTTGCACAAATGATATCCAAAGGTAAACGAGCTGCATGAGCTAAGGATGTAGAAACAGCCCTGGTAGAATGACCTTTCACTTCATGTTCTAAAGGCTGATGTGAAGAAGAATATGCAAACTTTATATAATCAGAAAGCCATTTGGACAACGTAACTTTGGATACTGAAAGGTCCTTCTTATTTTCTGCATGGGAAACAAATAGTTGATCTGATTTTCTGAATTCTTTTATTTTGTTCAAATAAAATCTGAATTGTCTGTGAACATCAAGCTTATGCAACATGTATTCCAATTTACTGGTGTGATGCCTGAAAAAAGTGGGAAGTTCAATGGACTGGTTCAAGTTTGCTTCGGAACAGACCTTCGGTAGGAAGGATGGATTTGTTCTTGGAGACACCCTGTTGGGGTGGAAGACCAAATATGGGGGCCTAATAGAGAGTGCCTGAAGTTCAGAAACTCTACGCGCCAAAGTAATGGCCACTAAGAAAATTGTCTTCCAAGAAAGGAACTTCAAAGGACAAGATGATGCAGGCTCAAAAGGGGGAAGCATGAGCTGAGACAGCACCAAATTTAGATTCCAGGGAGTAATCGGGTGTCTGATAGGGGGTCAAAGGTGATGAGTCCCTTTCAGAAAGGCTTTACATAATCGGTGGGACATACTGTTAGAACCTCCGCATCCCACATAGAAGTAAGATATGGCAGCCAACTGAACCTTTATAGTAGCTGCTGCCGCACCACCATGGAAAAGTGAAGTAAAAAATTCCAGAATGCTATGAATAGTGGCGATAAAGGGGTTAATACCATGTTGAGAAGCCCAATGACCAAATCATTTCCATTTGCTGTTATATAATTTCCTGGTGGAGACTTTATGAGAGGTAACCAGAATATGCTTAACCGCGGGAGACAAATCATGAGATCTGGCTAGGTTGGGAAGTGAAGCGGCCAAGCTGTCAGTTTGAGGGATACAAGAGAGGGGTGAAGAACTCCCAATGAATGAGTCAGAAGATCTGGCACTGGGTCCAGAACCCACAGTTCTTCCACTTGGTATTGCTGAAGGAAGGGGAACCATATCTGCCAAGGCCAAAACGGGGCTATCAGAATAACAGTCCTTCCCAGGCTTTTGGCTTTCTGTAAAAATTTGGAGATCAGCAAGGATGGAGGAAAGACATATAGGAGACCCGAGGGCCAATTGTGTATGAAAGTGCATCCCTTGGGATGTCCCCCGGTGGAGGGTACAGGGCAAAGTAGCTTCTGCATTTGGCATTCATCGGGGATGCAAAAAGGTCATAGCAAGGCTGGCCCCATTTGTGGAATATCCTTTCTGCCACTCATAGTTTGAGGGACCACTCATGAGGAAACAGAATGGCTCTGCTCAATTTGTCCACTACCACGTTGGATGACCCCAGGATGTGCATTGCTATCAGGAAGCACCCAGTGGATACAGCCTACTGCCAAATTCTCAGGGCCTCTTGGCATAAGGGGTAAGATCCGGTTCCCCTTTGCTTGTTGATGTACCAGACTACCAACATGTTGTCTGACTGTTTTGCAATCGTCTCTCGAGGTAGAGAGTTGTGAAAGTGTTGCAACGCTAGGAACACCACTCTCAACTCCAAGACATTGACGTGCAAAATGGATTCCATCTCTGACCAAGTACCTTGGACAGTTTTCCCTGACACAGCCCCCTCCACCCTATCAGGGAAGCATTCATGGTCACTGTGGCTGTAGGAGGGGGGAGTACAAACGGACAACGTACAGTAACTTGGTGGCTATTCAACCACCAAAGAAGGTCCTTTTTGCAAGTATTTGTCAGCAGAATCTTGTGTGACATTGGAAGTTGTTGATAAGACCACTGTGTGAACAGTAACCATTGGAGTATCCTCATGTGCATACGCCCCAGAGGAACTGCTACGAGATTCGCTGCCATGGTGCCTAACAGCTTCAGAACTTGGAATGCAGGGACTTTCTTTTCCATCAACAAAAGGGATACTTGGTTTTGTAAGGAGATTACTTGTTCTTGAGGTAATCTGACCAGGGTGGTGGTGGTTTCTAGATCTGCTCCTATAAAGGAAATATGCTGTGACGGCAATAAAGCAGATTTTTTGAAATTTAAGGTTATGCCCAACTAGGAGCACAGGCTGATAGTGTAATCCCTGGCGTGAATCAGTTGATGCCTGGTGGTGGCGGTGAGGAGCCAGTCGTCGAGATATGGAAACACCCAGAATCCTAAACTTCTCAGGTGAGCCGTGACCACTTTCATGCATTTGGTGAACACTTTGGGGGCTGTGGTGAGACCAAAGGGCAGAGCCCGGAATTGGTAGCGACTGGCTCCCAGCCGGAAACGCAAGTGATCTTTGGATGGCCTGGCCATTTTGATGTGGCAGTACTCATCCTTGAGATCTATCGAGCACATCCAATCACCCGTTTCGAGAAACAGAAGTATCAATTGAAGTGTGACCATCCGGAACTTTTCCTTTTTGACAAAGGTATTTGGTTTGCTGAGGTCTAAGATGGGCCTCCAGTCCCCTGTTTTCTTTAGAACTAAAAAGAACCTGGAGTAAGTTCCAGATCCTAACTGGTCCGCTGGGACTGGCTGGATGACTCTTTTTTCCAGCAGCCTTTGAATTTCAATGGCTGCTAGATTCTGCAGACTGGGTGGAACATCTGGGATTCTTGCATGAATGGAAGGAAATTCTGAAAAGGGAATGATGTAACCTCTGGTAATTATGCTTTTTATCCAGGAATCTGATGTAATTCCTAGCTAGGCATCTTGGTATAAAGCTAAGCGACCCCTGACTGCTTCCAGAGCAGGACGGTTGGGCCTCCTCTCAGGAGTGCTGATAGAGCTTGCCAAGGAACTACTCCCTGTCACCCTGGTTCTGCGGACCCCCTCTGCTACCTGGGCGGCGTCTATCATTATACCCCCCCTCCTCTTCCCCTGGAGGGGGGATCATCACGTGTGTTCTGGAAAGCTCCTTGGGACTTCCAGAACCACATTTTTCCACCCTTTTGCCCTTTGGGGCATGGTCTAGTGGGGGTGGAAAAATGGACTCCTACAGCAGATAGAGTCTTTCCTTCCTGCTCACACCTAGTGAGTGTCTCCTTGACTTTAGGCCCAAACAAGGAAGAGCCATCAAATGGGGTATTAACAAAGGAAGACTTGAAGGCGTCTGCAAAGGATCATAAGCGCATCCAGGATTGTCTCTGCAGAGCTATCGCTGAACCTGCTGTCTGGCTCGATCCCTCAGCTGCATAAGAAATGAGTCGCATGGATGTGTTTACAATGGAATTAAGGGTGTTAAGCTGTGCCGTCACTTTCTCAGAGACAGCATCATCTGTGTTGCCCTGTAGAGTATCTCCAAGCTCTTTGAGGAGATCTCGTTGAAGATGGGTAAAGTGGGTTAAATAGTTAAGCGATCTCATTGCAAATGTCACAGAACTAAAGATGCATTTCCCATATCTGTCCATTGTCCTGGAATCTCTATTAGGAGGATGGACAGAAGAAGATGTCTCTGACATCTCTTTCTTTGTGGGCACCACCACCACCATGCCATCAACGGGGACTCCCTTTGTAAGAAAGGAATTATCCTGAGGGGAGGTGATAAATTTGTTTGGCCTCCGAGGGACCGGTTCCATGGAATCAGGAGACTCCCACGCTCCTTTCGAGCAATTAAGTCCATTAATTCGTCGAAAGGCAGAGTAACCCAGGAGGTGGAAGGTTGAGACCCAAAGCCTTCAGGAGCACCCACTGATCCTTAGTAGGGGTAAGGGACTGCCAGTCACCCCTCTGCTTAACTATTTCTAGGATGTCTGCAAATGAGACATCCTCTGAGGGGGACCATGGGGACACTTCTGATTCCTCTAAGTTGGTGTCTGATGGCATGGATTCCTGAGGGAAATCCAAGTGCCTCCTCTTGCACAGTCTCTTCCTAGGGACTTCATTAGTGGGGGCATCTGATGAAGTCTCCTTAGAGCATGGGTCACCCGATGGAGTTACCTGAGGCTCTGGGTCTCAACGCTTGGTAGGAACCTGTGATGGAGAGACAGAATGGGTCCCTTTAGGGGAGGAAGAGGAAGGACCTGAAGAGGTAAAAGTCTTAGCAGACATGACCTTCCTCATGGCATTGAAGGCACCTGTGTCTCGGTCCAAGGAGTCCGCCTGTTCCGAAGAAGATGGCAGTCTCCACTGGGCTGAGACCACAGGCTCCGAACCAGAGGATGGAGCTGAGCTTAACTGCGCAAAGGCCCCAAGAGGAAGAGTTGGAACCGAAGCCTCAGTTCGACTCTCCCCCCAGACCCAGCGAGAGAGTGTCAGCTCCGAGACCCTTTGATCGGAACCGAAGATGTCAAGGTCGATGGGGCCAAAGGCACCAGAATAGGCCTCGGTTCTGAGGGTTCCACAACTATCAGGTCCTCACCTTCCAGCTCCGAAGGCTCGATTGGTCTCAGAGGAGCAGAAACCATTAAGGGGGGGTGTCGGGCTTCAATGCCAAATGAGATGAAGCCAAAAGCAATTTGGCCAAGGCCGGGTTCTCCAAGAGTCTCTGCACCACATGGTCCACATCGACATCCAAGAGGGTCCTTGAAGAATGGGTCAAAGGAGCCAAAGAATCCACTGACCGAAGGATCTGCAATTTTAAAACCTCTGGTACCGGTTCCAAACTCGGGACTTGGCACCAAGGCAAAGGTTCGGTGCTCAGCTCCGAGGGCTGAGGAACCAGTGACTGAATCTTCCCCGAGGTGCTCGGAGCCAATGACTTGGGCTCCGATGACACCTTGGAAGATGTCGACCCCTTTGAAGATTTGGAGGTCTGTTCGGACTTATCTAACACCTCAAGGAAGTCTGATTTTAAGAGGCATCTGTTGATAAGCTTTCTACGCCTTTCCAGCATAACTCTGTCACTAAAAGAGTGGTAGATGGAACAGTCCTCTTGCAGGTGTAGAGGCCCTAAAGATTAAACACATGAGGTGTGGTGGTCGGTGATGGACATCTTCTGTCCACAGCCACACCGCTTGAACCCCGATCTATGTTTTTCTGACATGTCTCAAAAAATGAGAAAACAGCACAATTGCTAAGGTTCAGATCCCTGAACTCTATAAATATTAGGACACTAGCAATCACACAAAACATTCAGATTCCTGAACACTCACTAACTCTACTTTGCAGCTATTAAGAACACTAAGAATCACAAAAAAAATGTTCAGATCCCTGAATACTCACTATTTCATCAAAAAGAAACAACAGATAGAATCACTGACAGAGCCCTGTCAAAAACTCAACTAAACAAACGGTCAAAGGCCTAGAAGCAGCTACTCCTAAGAAAACACACAAAGCACACTGTTAGAAAAATATGTACTTAAACATATATGAAGTGCTAGTTTAAAAGCAAATAGTATGTAATGCATTTTATTCTATTTTACAATATGGCAGTAAGAATGATCTTACATGTAATTGCTTGAAGCTTTGGAGCTGCAGTGTGATTGAACTCTGACCCTGGCAGTAGCCAGCTCAGCAAGCTTATGTTTTTCACTAATGATTATCTGCTGGGTCAGGAAAAAGCATGTATCTTCCTTCCTCTGAGATAGTTGGCCTTGTGAATATTATCAGCACAGCTGCTATTAGTTAATGTTGCCAGAAGGAACAAAGGAACGCATTAAGAACCAAACTGACTATTGTATTCGAGCAGGACTGGAACCTTGAAAGAGCAACATTTACAGAAAGACATTATAACTGACCAGGTGCCTTGCAAGGCTGTATTATTCTCATGGGAAAGTTTTAAAAAGTATAACCTCAGCACTTTCTTATGAATAGAATATTGTAGACTATAGTGATGTAAGTGCCCTGTGACTGACCACGTCAGTAAGGTGGGCAAGACTGATTGTAAATAGCATAAAATAATGTATACTTCCTGAATGTAATTAGTCAAAATTCTATACTTGTATTGTATAGTCTTTTGCCTCCTGGTGTACACTAGTAAAACGTTTTGAACTTGAACCTCCTGTATTATTGACTGTTATTTAAGAAAAACCTGATGATTTTACAGTCTGTTTTAATAATTTTGCTGACATTTTGCTCCTTCTTAGCCGGAATTCCCTTGGTAAGCTACAGATCAGAATACAACGGTGGTGGAGAAGCTGCGCAGGAGAAGTTACCAAAGCACGGTTCTTCTTGAAGTGAAAAGACCTCCGACTAAATTGTCGTATGTAAAGAGGCTGGCCACTTTCTGATCTGTGGCTGAAGAGCAGAAAACTGGCCCCCAAGAAGAAAACGTGCAGTCATAAACGGGAGGCTCAGGTAGGAAGAATTTCCCTCTTTGCTTTTGTTTTAGATCAGGGACCAGGCTACAGTATAATGTTACTAAGATTTGTTTTTACAGATCAGGAACGAATTGCAGTACTGTATATTTGGTCATAGATCAGGAAAACAGAATAAAGTAGACAGTCATTCTAGACAGGACTGAACAGAGGGAAGAAGATACCACGTGGTAAGAAAAGGGTTATGTAACAGTCTTTTTTAAGACATGGGAAATCAGTGCACTAAAAGATCGCGAGACCCGCCCCTAACTGATGACGCGAAATATATGCAATTGCAACCAGCAGATAATATTAGATATTATACAAAATGGGTTAACAAGTATGAATTTGACGGTAAATTAAACAAAATTTCGTTAGTTAAACTTTTAAAACAGTTAAAATCTGACGCAGAAGGTCAGGCAAAAAAACAACGACAGTTAGGCATTCCTCAGGCACATAGGTGGATTGAGGAAGTGAACCGAAGGGAACAGAAGATTAAAAATGCAAAAGCATTATTTTTAGATGAAGAAGATAATAATACAGTAATAGCAACGGCCCCTCCCCCTCCACCCCCTCAGATACCTTTTTCAGGATATGAAGCAGGAGGACAAGCCAGTCCCCCTCCATGATATCCTGAGATTGCAGGGGCTTTGAAACAACCATTCATAAGAGAACCTATTGAAACTAGATCCCAAACACGCAAAACACTTAGGGATACAGATTTATATCAAATAGGGAGAGATTCACTAGAAGAAAGTGAAGAAATCTGTCCACTAATCGAAGTACCGAACCCTCAAGCAGGACAGGAAGGACAGGACCCAACTCTCCTAGTGTATAGACCATGGACACCGGAAGATATCCGGAAAGCTACAGAGGGAATCCCTCATCCAAAAATTAATCATGAGAAGTTTATACAAGATTTACAAGGTATGAGACTAAGTTACCACTTGAATGGGGAAGAAGTGGAGAAGGTAGTTAGACAAATTATAGGTCCAGACTGGCACATGATTTGTGGCACCTGGAACGCCAGGACGGACAGCTCAGGCCACTCCTACACAGTGACGCAGAGCTAGATACCAGAGTGAAAGGTCTTACAGACCGAATCTCTGAAAAATGGAAACCTAGAGCAGATTGGACCTGTATTAATCAATGCATACAACAAGATAATGAAACTGTAGATGGATACTATGGTAGATTATTGGAATGTTTTAATAACCATAGTGGTATGCCTATTCCTGAGAATCAGAAGAATGATAGTTCATATGAACAGCAGTTGAAAAATGCATTTCTGAAAGGTTGTATTGCCCCTATTAGTAGTTTTATTACAAAACATATGATAGATCACCGAACGAGTAGGCTACAAGCCCTACTAGAGTACGCTAGGCATGCTGAAAGACATTTTAATAGTAAAAAGAAAAAGAAAACGCAAGTCTTCACAGCTGAAGACGGAGCAGAAGTTTTTGTAGTACAGTCAAATAAAATGGGTAAGAGAAATGCTCAAGGTAATAAATACTCTGGCAAAACCTCAGAGGATTTAGAAGAAAGGAAAGGGAAAGGTGAGTGCTTTAAGTGCGGCAAAAGAGGACATTTGGCGAGGGATTGCAGGTCAAATAAAAAGGTGACTACTGAAGAAAAAGATAAAGGTGATGAGGATTGACTATATGATAGTGGTAACAATCAGAACTCATCAGGAAAGGTTAATAGACAAAAAGAAAATGTAAATGTGGTAGAAGGGATAGAGGAAGTCCAGACAGATGTGGAGGATGATGAAAGTGAAGTTTTAGACTTAGCATTATTGAGCTTGGAGCTCTATCTGGCAGATACAAAACCGGAAGTTACACTTCTAGTGGAAGGAAGGGAAGTGAAATTCTTGTGTGACTCAGGAGTGTCACGAACTTTGATACACCCTTCAAAGTTGCCAGAACACTCTGAATCACCTGACTATATATTAGTGAAAGCAGCAAATGGGCAGCTATATAGGGAACCACTTTCCCATGATATAGCAATAACTGACCCTATTTCAGGTATGACCCAGAAAAGTAAAATAGTGGTTTCTGCAAAATGTCCAGTAAACTTATTGGGGAGAGACCTTATGCAGATTTTTGGAATAGCAGTAGTTCCTACCATGCAGGGTATGGAGGCACAGAGACAAATGGATACTTTTGTAGTGCGATCGGAGGGCGAAGCCTATTATTGGTACAGCCAAGACTTAGTTACGACTGGTCCAGGGGCGGTAACCAAAGAACTGATGAACGTAGCCATCAGTAAGGTATCCTCCCTTAACACTGATCAGCAGCATTTGTTACATTGTACTCTATACTACCGTAGCACACCAGGACCTGATAAGGAATATGAGCAAGAATTGTTTAGAAATCCGGCCAATAGACTAATATTGCGAACCTTATATTGGGATACTGAGGGTAACAGTGTAGCAAGTTGTTCACTGCCTCAAGAATTCATGAAATTGTACAAATCCAACAGACTGCCACATGTCAGTTTAACAAAACATAAAAACGTGAGATGGGCAGATTTGGGTGAAAAAGTAACAAGATGGGAAAAACAAACTGATTTAGAATTATCACAACAAGGTGTACAAAAACAAAAATTGAATTGGTTAACACAAGCACGTACAGCTGTACACTTACAACATAGTGAGGACAGCTGATTAGCATTTCTACTAGAGGAAGAAGAAAAAGCCTTGTTTGATGTACCAAGCATTCTTTGGTCAACAGGGAAATCAGATGTGGGACTTATTCGGACAGCAGGTCCAGTAACCATTACATCGAAATCAGCCTTTAGACCACAAAAAAGACAATACCCCTTGAGGAAGGATGCAGAGCAGGGAATTAAGCTTATAATAGCAGCATTACTCAAGGAAGGAATATTGGTAGAATCTTTGAATTCACCATGTAATACCCCTCTATTTCCTGTTAAACAAGCAAATGGGGAATGGCGGATGGTACAGGATTTACAAGCTGTAAATGATGCAATAATACCTAGAGCACCTACGGTGCCAGACCCACATACTTTATTAAACGACTTAAAGCCACAACAAAAATATTTTACTGTAGTAGATATAAGTAACGCCTTCTTTTCAATACCTATACATCCTGATAGCCAGTATTGGTTTGCCTTTACATTTCAGGGTAAGAGATATACTTATACTCGACTACCACAGGGATATTGTGAAAGTCCGACGATATTTGCACAAGAGATGGCTAGCAACCTAGCGGGATTTACTCCACCAGGGGGCAGTCAGATACTACTTTATGTAGATGACATCCTGTTAGCAGCCCCTACCCAGCAGCAGTGTAGGGAAGATACAATCGCATTGTTGAAATTTTTAGCACAACAGGGACATAAAGTAAACAAGAACAAGTTACAACTTTGGAGAAAACAGGTCAGATACCTGGGATATGTAATATCCAAGGAAGGTAGAATACTAGATGAGGATAGAAAAACAGCAATTTTACAGGCACCCAAACCAACTACCAAGAAGGAAATGATGTCCTTCTTGGGAACGACTAATTTTTGTCGAAGTTGGATACCGAATTATGCCTTGGAATCGGCTCCATTGGCTGATTTAATATTTAGAACACCAATGGCAGCACAAGACGCATTACAATGGACACCTGAAGCAGAAACAGCCTTCTGCAGACTAAAACAATTGATAGCTTCATCATTAGTTTTAGGACTACCTAATTACCACAAAAGATTTTTTCAAACTGTAGATTGTAAACAGGGATATATGACGTCAGTTTTGACGCAGCAGCATGGAAGTAAGCAATGCCCCATAGCTTACTATTCATCACAGTTAGACCCAGTGGCACGGTCTTTGCCACATTGTGTACAAGCAGTAGTCGCAGCTGCAATGGCAATACAGGCTTCAGCCTCAATGGTGTTATTCCACCCTCTCACTTTGAGAGTGCCTCATGCAGTCGCAATAATTTTGCTACACGATAAAATAGCATACCTGTCTCCTGCTAGGCATCTTTCTTGTATGACCATATTGCTGAGCCAACCTCATATGACAATTGAACGTTGTACAACATTAAACCCATCAACGTTACTTCCGACCCCTGTGGATGGCACACCACACAGCTGCCTGCAGGAAATTGAGCAAATAACTTCACCTAGACAAGATCTTACTGATATACCTTTGGATGATGCTGAAGTAACATTTTATGTGGACGGCTCATGCAGAAAGGGTCCTACAGGGAAGAATCTAGTAGGGTATGCAGTAGTCACAGACACAAACATTTTGGAAGCACAACCACTGCAGCATAATTTGTCTGCTCAAGCAGCAGAACTGATAGCCTTAACACGAGCTTGCACTCTAGCAAGAAACAAATGTGTAAACATATATACTGATAGTCAGTATGCCTTTTCTACAGTGCATGTTTCTGCACAGCAATGGAAGAACAGGGGAATGATAACATCCACTGGAAAACCAATTAATCATGCACAACTTATTTTGAATTTATTGGATTCCATCCAATTACCTACTAAAGTAGCTATTTGTAAATGTGTAGCTCATACGAAACAACAGGATCTGATTTCAAAAGGTAATGCACGAGCTGATGCAGCTGCTAAGCAAGCAGCTTCAGACTCGGAAACTTTACTTTTGAATGAGGAATTACAACCATCTGAGATTCTAGATTTAGAAATGTTAAAAACAATGCAGACATTAACTACGAAAACAGAAAAACAAAAATGGGAAAGACGAGGTGCGATCCTCGAAAACGGACTGTACATCTCCAAAGAAAAAAAGCCAATATTACCATCTAACTTATTTAGATATGCAGCCTTGTTGAGCATGGGCAGAGCCATGTCTCAACAGGGGGGATGGTACAGTTAGTAAATAAAATATTCCAAACATACGGGTTTACGAATTACACACAAAAATTTTGTGCAGCATGTCACATTTGTAATAAACATCATGCACAAGGGGCATTCAAACCCAAAGAAGGGAGTTTTCCTACACCACCATATCCGTTCCATACTATTTGTATGGATTTCATAGAATTGAATAAATGTGAAGGAAAAAAATACTGCTTAGTGATTATAGATATGTTTTCAAAATGGGTGGAAGCCTTTCCAACTAGAAATCCGGATGCATCAACAGTGGCAAAGGCCCTGGTAAAAGAAATAATTCCTAGATTTGGCATACCGGAAAGAATCTATAGTGACAATGGGACACACTTTGTCAATCAGACAATCCAACAACTTGGGAAATTCTTTGGGATCTCCTTGAAAAATCATTGTGCTTACCACCCCCAGTCTGCAGGACTGGTGGAGAGATATAATGGGATTTTGAAAAATAAGTTGAGGAAGTTGATAAGTGAGACTCAGAAGAATTGGATTTGCTGTTTGCCTTTAGCATTGCTGAGCATGAGAACAGTTCCAAATGTAAAGGGCTTGACCCCTTTTGAAATAATATTTGGGAGGGCATATTATGTGCCACAATGGAAAGCACTCATGCCTGCAGAGCTGGAGGCTGACAGCTCAATAGCTAGTCACATGAAAAAATTGTTAACCAATAAGACTGTTTTGCAGTTAAACTCTTTTTCAGATAAAGAACAAACGAAACCAGAAGCAGTGCTGACCCCGGGGTCCTGGGTTTGGTTGAAGGTTATCAAAAAGAAAAATTGGACAAGTCCGAAGTGGGAAGGTCCATACCAGGTACTGTTGGCGACGCCTACTGCAGTAAAGATTGCTGAGAGGTTGTCCTGGGTTCATCTGACAGACTGCAAACCGGTAAAGAACTTTCAGCTTGATAAACATTTTGTAGCTGATGCACCACAAAAGCAGGATGGCCAGGAGCAAAGTGTATAAGAATGCAAATCAACCCCAAAGAAATTGCTTAACTGTCTTGCTAATTATACACCTATTGACTATGATCGTGGTGACTTGCCTTTTGTTGTGGTTTTTCTTGCATATAACCACACAAATAAAATTGACAAAACGTGATGAACTGTCTATAGACTGGCATCCAAACTTTAACACATACCTGGCCATGAAGCGTGTATATGTAGAGACTATGAACATTTCAAACTGCTGGGTTTGTACTGCTATACCAACAGCATATGGAGGACTTTTGATGTCCGCTGTCCCTTTGGGGATAAATGAAACTTGGGAAAGTCACAGGACAAAGTTGCATTGCATTTACCCATTACACAGAAAGGAATTGTTTGTTTCTATAAAAATGATACACTCCAAGTTGGTTGGAGTAACTGTAACATAACTGTATCTTACAAATGCTATATTAAGGCCAAAGATAAAAGTACTAGTTGTAGCACAAATTATGATTCATATTTGAGTTTAATGAAAACAACGATAAAAGATGTGCAGAAAAATCCTGAATTGCATAAACAATTATCTGTTATAGACAAGAAAATGTTTCATTCAGAATTAACCCGCATCAGTACTAAAGTAGAAAACTGTTATTTTGTTTGTGGGAAAAAGGCATATAAATGGTTACCTGAGAATTGGTCCGGCAGTTGTTTTTTGGGTTATCTGGTTCCAGCTATAAGGCATACTGCTGAGTTACCTCTGGGTAAGATACGAAACGTAAGAGATGTGGCCCAAAGGACTGGGAACTCAGTCGGAAAACCTGCTAATCCAGTGGGTAAGATCGAGGCTGGCTGGAAAGACCATTCATCCGTGAAAGATAAAGAAAAATTAACTCATATGGACTTAAGTGACAGTGTTATATCCTGGGCTGGAATATTCCCAGCCTATGGAGCAGTCAAATCAATCTGGGAGCTGAGGAAATTGTCAAAACTTCTCAAAGTAATGAGTAATGCAACCTTTTCCGCTCTCGAACTTATAACTGATGAACTGAATGCAATGAGAACTGTTGTGCTACAAAACCGAATGGCTCTTGACTTCACCCTAGCGGCGAGAGGTGGTACGTGCGCGCTTATCAAAGAAGAATGCTGTGCGTACATACCAGATAATAAACATGAAATTAACGATCACCTAGAGGTAATACAGCAGGTATCGGCCATGACTGAACCAGGCCCAAACCCACTGATGAACTTTTTCCAGGGTCTGTTTGGTGGGTGGGGCTCAATCCTGATGAATATTTTGATTGCCATTTGTGTCGTTTTGCTCATACTAGGAGCATGTGTCTGTTGCGGGATACCCTGTATGAAAAGACTAGTTAGAGAATTTGTTGACATAACTGTAACTGAGACTATGTATCAAGACATTGAATTGGATTTATTAGTTCCAAATGAAATTCTTTCTGAAATATAAAACAAATGACTTGCCTAGTTCAAAATCTCTAAGAGGAAAAGGCTAGGGAATGAAATTAGAAGTTATGTACCTACCATAACGTTCCATGTTAGTTGTCTTCTCTCGCCTTCTTTCTTGCTGCATGGTTCGGAGCCGATCCTCGGCTCCGACTCGGCACTTGCTTAGCTTGAGAACTCCTTTTACCAGCTCGAGGCAACCCTATATCCCATGATGCAAGGTGGGACTACCTCAGATCTCGTTTGGTAGCTAATAATACCCTGCTAAATGAAAGACTAACCTAGTAGAACTAGGAAAACAAATTCTTAATAAATAAAGTCTTCATTGAAGACTCAGGAGAGAAAAACCTGAGAAAGAGAAGACCTTCAAGATCTGTCCAGGCCAGGGGGAAGGAGGGAGGGACGCAAGAAAGAAGGCGAGAGAAGACAACTAACATGGAACGTTATGGTAGGTACATAACTTCTAAATGTTAAGTTGTCAATCTCGCCTTTATTCTTGCTGGATGGGACCGCGTCCCTAGCACCTGTATCCCGGGTGGCTCAATGGAACAGACTCTTGAGAACTGTGGAACCAAAACTGGCTCTGTCCCTGGAGGCCAAATCTAATTTGTAATGAGAGACAAAGGTATGAGGAGTGGCCTAAGTAGCTGCTGCACAAATGGTATCAGTTGGTAGCCTATCCTGAAAGGCTGTAGAAGTGAATAGGCTCCTGGTTGAGTGTGCCTTCGGTTTAGAGGGTAGTTGCTTGCCTCTAAGCGAATACACGTAAGAAATGGTGGAAGATAACCATCTGGATAAGGTCACTTTAGATACTGGGAGACCTTTCCTATTTTCTGCATAGGAGACAAATAATTGGTCTGATTTCCTGAATTGTTTAGTTCTATGCAAATAATACCTGAGCTGACGATGGACATCCAAAAAATGAAGCTTTTGTTCAGCTTTGTCAGAATAATTCGGGAAGAAAACTGGTAGATCGATGGATTGATTAATATTAGTTTGAGAAACAACTTTGGGGAGGAAAGATGGATTTGTTCTCAAGGATACCCTGTCCTTGTGAAAAACCAAGTAAGGGGGACGGATGTAGAGAGCTTGAATCTCGGATACCCTTCTTGCTGAAGTGACAGCCAGTAAGAATATAGTTTTCCAGGTCAATAACTTCAAGGAGCATGAAGCAGACAGTTCGAAGGGTGGTAAAATCAAGGATGCTAACAAAACATTCAGATCCCATTGTGGAGGAGGATGCTTTATTGGAGGCTTAAGTAGAAATACTCCTCTCAGAAAAGCTTTGCATAGTCTATGTGACATAATGTTACGATCTTGCAAGCCAACATGAAATTTGGAAATAGCCGCCAATTGAACTTTGACTGTTGATGAAGAAGATCCTGACTGAAAAACTTCAGCCAGAAAATCTAAAACAGAGTGCACAGGTGCAGTAAAGGGATCAATGTGCCTGGAGTTTGCCCAAAGGGAAAAACGTCGCCATTTGCTAGCATAAACCGTTCTGGTGGACGACTTCAAAGAAGCTATCAAGATATCTCTGACAGGATCAGAGATCATAGGAAGCCTGGCTAGGGAAGGAAGTGGAGCAACCAAGCAGTGAGGTTGAGAGAGCGAATGGCCTGGTGCTGTTGACCCGATTGGTGGATCAGAAGATCCGGAACTGGGTCCAGATGCCAAGGCTGCACCAGGAGATGACGATGCAGAGTCGGAAACCAAATTTGTCGAGGCCAGTAAGGGGCAATGAGAATCAACTTGGCCCTCAAAACGGTAGCTTTCTGAATGACCTGTGGAATCAAGGGGAAAGGAGGAAAAGCATACAGAAGTCCCCGGGGCCAATCCTGGGTTAGAGAGTCTCTCAGGGGTTGGCCTGGTAGGGGAAAGAGGGTGAAGAAGTCGGGGCATTTGTTGTTTTGGGGTGTAGCAAAAAGATCGCAACAAGGGGTGCCCCACTTCAGAAATATCTGGTCCACTATTGATTGATTGAGAGACCACTCGTAAGGCATGAGAATGGCTCTGCTCAGCCTGTCCGCTAAGAGGTTGGACCTGCCGGGGATGTGCGTTGCTATCAGAAACCGATGAGAGGAGATTGCCCATTGCCAAAGTCTGAGAGCTTCTCGACACAAGGGATAGGACCTGGTCCCGCCCTGCTTGTTGATGTACCAGACCACAGACATGTTGTCCATTTGAACTGCAATAGTCCCTGCGGGAAGAAAGTCGTTGAGGGCTTGCAACGTTAAAAGCACCGCTCTCATCTCCAGGACATTTATGTGCAGATGGTATTCTATGGGTTGCCACGTCCCGTGGACCATCCTGCCCTGATAATGCCCCCACCCGATCAGAGAGGCATCCGTAGTGACTGTGGCAACCGGAGGAGGGGGAAGAAATGGTCGGCCCTGATGAAGAAGAGGGGAAGATAACCACCAGGTTAGATGAGTCCTGCACGATTGTGTTACTAAGATTTCGTGTCTCATAGGAAGGCTCTGGAACGACCACTGAGTGAATAACATCCACTGCAGAAGACGCATGTGGTAGCGAGCCAATGGTAGAAGAACAATGGCCGCAGCCATAAGACCTAGAACTTTCAGAATCAATCTGGCTTTGACTTTGCTGCTCTGCAATAAAATTCAAACGTATTTTTGGATGTCCAGAATCCTCTGATCTGTTAGTCTGGCTAACAAACTGACGGTGTTTAATTCTGCGCCTATAAAGGTGATAGATTGGCAAGGCAGCAGAGAAGATTTTTCAAAATTCACTGATATTCCCAACCTTTTGCAAAGCTGCAGAGTGTAGTCTCTGCTCTGGAGAAGCTGACGCTTGGTGGTGGCGGAGAGGAGCCAGTCGTCTAAATAAGGAAACACCTGGAATCCTTGATGTCTCAGATGAGCTGTGACCACTGCCATGCATTTGGTAAACACTCTGGGGGCTGAAGTGAGGCCAAAGGGCAGGGCTCTGAATTGATAATGACTGGTCCCTAGCCGAAAGCGGAGAAACCTCCTGGAGCACCTGTGTATCTTTATGTGATAGTACGCGTCCTGAAGGTCTATCGAGCACATCCAGTTGTCCTTGCCCAGAAAGGGCAGAATGGACTGAAGCGTGACCATCCGGAATCTTGCCTTCTTGACAAATCTGTTTAGATTTCTGAGGTCTAAAATTGGTCTCCAATCTCCCGTCCTTTTGGGGACCAAAAAGAATCTTGAGTAGACGCCGGACCCTACTTGGTCTGCTGGAACAGCCTGGACGGCTCTTTTTTCTAGGAGCTTTGAAACCTCCTGTTCTGCCAAATCCCTCTGACCGGGTGAGATGTCTGGAAGGGATTGGAGAGGTACGGGATACCTTTTGATGGGGATATTGTAACCCTCGGATATGATCGACTGTACCCACATATCTTGGGAAAGGGAACGCCAGGCTACTGGGTACAGCGAAATCCTTCCCCCGACTGCCTCCAAGGGTGGACAGTCGGGCAACACCTCAGGGATGCTGAAAGGGCTTCTCAGGAAGAGACTCCCTGTTGCCCTGGTTCTGAGGACCCCCTCTGCCTCTAGGGCGGCATCTATTATTGTTACCCCCTCTGCCTCTGGGGGTAAACTGACCACGCGTGTCCAGCGCTGCTCCTTGTGCTTTACAGAACCACATCTTTCCTCCTTTCTGACCCTTGGGATAGGGTCTAGAAGGGGTGGAAAAATGGACTCCAATGGCAGAAAGAGTTTTGCCGTCTTGCTCACACCTGGTCAAAGTTTCCTTCACCTGAGGTCCGAACAAAGCCGAACCGTCAAAGGGGGTATTGGTGAAGGATGCCTTAAAGGGGTCCGCAAAATTACAAAGCCGCATCCAGGCTTGACGCCTAAGAGCCACTCCTGTGCCTGCGGCTCTGCTCGCTCCATCGGCTGCATAGGATATGAGCCGCATGGAGGAGTTGGTTAAAGAATTTAGGATTGCTAGCTGTGAGGCAATCTTGTCTTGAGCCCCAGCAGCTGAAGGATCCTGAACCACTTCACCTAGTTCCTTGAGAATATCTCTTTGAAGTCTGGTGAAATGACAAAGGTAGTTCAGCGAACGCATAGCAAAGGTCGCTGAAGAAAACATCCGCTTGCCATACCTGTCCATGGTCCTAGAATCTTTGTTAGGAGGATGGACAGGCACTGAAGGATCCAAGTTCCTTCTTGGTGGCGCCGCCACCACCATAGCATCCACAGAGACGCCCTTAGAAAGAAACTGCTTGTCTGAAGGGGCCGTAATAAATTTGGATGGTCTCCTGGGGACCGGTTCCACAGAATCTGGAGCTGCCCACGCCTTCCGAGCCACTACCTGCATAAGTGGGTCGAAAGGCGGAGACACCCAGGAGGTGGAGGGTCGGGATCCAAAAGCCTCCAGGTATACTGACTCATCCTCGGAGGGGTCAATGGAGGGTTGAGGAGCTCAAGGATGTCTGAAAAGGAGACATCCTCAGAGGGGGACCGTGGGGAACCCTCCGACTCATCTAAGTCGGTATCAGATGTTGTAGACTCAGGGGAGTCTGTGTGTTTCCTCTTACACGTCCTCTTCCGAGGGGGTTCCCCTGCAGGATCAGGAGAAACCTCGGAAGAGGAAGTTATTCCCAATGGGGAAACCTGGGGCGATGGATCCCTGGGCCTGAGAGCAAGAGGCTGGCAAGAGACATCCACAGGCACCGAAGAGGGAGGAGCTAACGGGATGGACCGTTGACCTGGCTCAGGTGCCAGGACACTCCTCATCACCTCAAAGGCTCCTCTCCCCGGGAGGCCAGAATATTCCCGTTCCGAAGAAATAGGAATTCCTGGCTCCACTGAGAGAGAAGGCTCCGAGGCCGATGTCGGTGCCGAGCTTACCAAAGCCGAAGCCCCGAGAGGGAGAGCGGGGTCGGACAAGGGTCCGATGCCACTAGCCCCCTCGGAGCCAACAAGGGAAACCCGACGACTGGATCCCTCCAAGGAAGGTCTCATGGAGGAGATCGGAGCAGAAGATGATGTAGCCGAAAGGGGTTGTATCGGTTCCGGCGCCGACACGGTCGCTGTCCCGAGAAGCTCCGGCTCCGAACTTGACGTCTGCTGAGACGGGCTATGGAGCATTTGGGCTAGTGCCTGTGACT
Organism: Protopterus annectens; assembly: GCF_019279795.1. Classification (NCBI taxonomy): domain Eukaryota; kingdom Metazoa; phylum Chordata; order Ceratodontiformes; family Protopteridae; genus Protopterus; species Protopterus annectens. Next base: position 1,969,682,712 of record NC_056728.1, read on the forward strand.
TCAACAGCCTGCTTACCACCCTCTCTAAATCGTGGTCAGACAGCCTGGAAGATCTCGAAGATCTGCTCCGATGACTCCGTTCCGACAAAAGAGGAGACCTCGGAGCCAAGTGGATAGATTCCAAAGAAGGGGACCGAGATCTCCTTTTGGACGAAGCCATCGGAGCCAACGTCCTTTGGGTTCCAGATGGAGCCGAAGGCTTCTCGGCTCCGATACTGGATAATACGTCGGCTCCAGCCGGAGCCGACAAGGCAATAGTAGATTGAGTGTCGGAGCCGGTAGGAACCGACACTATCACATCTGAAGTAGACAGATCGGCTCCGGCCGGAGCCGATCTCGACTCCGAAGGAGTCGGAGCCACCGGGGAAGGCTTAACAACTGTAGCCTGAACCTTAGGTGGCTTTGAAGGTTTACTCGACCCAGTTTTAGTGGGTGAACCTTCTGGCTTTAGTAAGCCACGGAGGATCAATTTGTTCCTCCTCTCCTGTAGGACTCTCTGGCTAAAAGAATGACATATGGCACAGGAGTCCTGCAGGTGTAAAGGCCCCAGGCAGTAAACACAAGAAGTGTGACCGTCTGTCAGAGACATTTTCTGACAGCACGAGTCACACTTCTTGAAGCCTGAGACCTTTCCTTCCTTAGACATAGTCCGAGTGAAAAACAACACTCACACACCCCAAACAGTCACACTATTAATCCCAACAAAAAACACACACACAGATAGGGATTAAGGAAAAGAGGCCTAGGCCTAACTGAAAATATTAAACTTAACTATAACTAGAAAGTTTTTAATATATGGGGAAATAGGGTGGGCTGTAGAAACACTACACACTATAATAAAGAACAAGGGAGAGACAAAACCCTAACTAAACTGTTTGAAAATTCAAACTTACCTGAGCTGGCAAAAAAGAGACCTCTTCGCAAAGCGGCAAACGAGATTTGAGGTAGTCCCGCCTTGCATCATGGGATATAGGGTTGCCTCGAGCTGGTAAAAGGAGTTCTCAAGCTAAGCAAGTGCCGAGTCGAAGCCGAGGATCGGCTCCGAACCTTCCAGCAAGAATGAAGGCGAGATTGACAACTTAACATTGATGTTGTTTATGTTTCCGAATAGAATAAAAAGAATTAAAAGGAGGGAGAATGTTAGAAAAATATGTACTTAAACATATATGAAGTGCTAGTTTAAAAGCAAATAGTATGTAATGCATTTTATTCTATTTTACAATATGGCAGTAAGAATGATCTTACATGTAATTGTTTGAAGCTTTGGAGCTGCAGTGTGATTGAACTCTGACCCTGGCAGTAGCCAGCTCAGCAAGCTTATGTTTTTCACTAATGATTATCTGCTGGGTCAGGAAAAAGCATGTATCTTCCTTCCTCTGAGATAGTTGGCCTTGTGAATATTATCAGCACAGCTGCTATTAGTTAATGTTGCCAGAAGGAACAAAGGAACGCATTAAGAACCAAACTGACTATTGTATTCGAGCAGGACTGGAACCTTGAAAGAGCAACATTTACAGAAAGACATTATAACTGACCAGGTGCCTTGCAAGGCTGTATTATTCTCATGGGAAAGTTTTTAAAAAGTATAACCTCAGCACTTTCTTATGAATAGAATATTGTAGACTATAGTGATGTAAGTGCCCTGTGACTGACCACGTCAGTAAGGTGGGCAAGACTGATTGTAAATAGTATAAAATAATGTATACTTCCTGAATGTAATTAGTCAAAATTCTATACTTGTATTGTATAGTCTTTTGCCTCCTGGTGTACACTAGTAAAATGTTTTGAACTTGAACCTCCTGTATTATTGACTGTTATTTAAGAAAAAACTGATGATTTTACAGTCTGTTTTAATAATTTTGCTGACACACACACTAAGTACCTCAAAAAAAAAAAAAAAAAAAAAAAAAAAACAGAAAAAGTAATATTTAGACAACTACACTTTCTATTACAGTTACAGAAAATTTTCTGTCAAAAAACAAGAAAAAAAGGGTACTGGCCCGAGCTTCTTGCAAAGAGTGTGAGATCCATTGCAGTGGCAAACTAGATCATGGGTTTGGCAGCATAGCATCATGGGATAGGGACTGTGTCTCGAGCTTCTCAGAGATCGAGAGCTTGGAAAGCGGCCGACTCGGAGCACATGGATCGGCTCTGAACCCACATGTAAGTACAAATGGCGAGATTGAACAACTTTACATCAAGCTTTTCAGCCATACTGTCAGTAGAAAGAGAACTTAAGAAAAGAAATGTTTCTTTCTTATTGGCACACACACACACACACACACACACACACACACACACACACACACACACACACACACACACACACACACACACACACACACACACACACACACACACACACACACACACACACACACACACACACACACACACACACACACACACACACACTCACTCACCACAGTCGTACACAGAAAAAAACTGAGGGGGAGGGGGGAAGCAAAATCCACAAAGCAATACAAAACTACCCTAACTACTCTAAAACCCTTACAACTCGACACACCAAATGAGGGGAGGAGAAAGGGGAACCTATTCTAACACTACCTAACAGTTTTTTCAGAAATAAGAAACTCAAAAGGTTTTTACCCACTTGACAAAGTTGGAGCTCAAGAGATCATGATGCAAAGCTATTCATGGCAAAGGAGATCTGGGGATGGAAGGCAGTGGAGGTGTATTATAGGTAAGGGGAGTAAAAGTTGCCAGCTCAGATCCAATACGGATCTGTAACCCACAGTTTGAAGACGAAATTAATTAAACTACTTCACATCTGAGGGTTATAGTGACTATCTCTACTAAGTATTATTTTACGTGGAAAATATTGGAGAATAGTAATACTGATGAGTGTAGGAGAGATGGTTAAATATACACATGGAGTAGTATGGTAAAGTGGGTTAGTAGTGTGAGGAAATGTGGGTACCTGGAATGTGATGTGGTGATAAGTGGTGAGGTGAGACAGTAATATGAGTGTAGTAAGAAGTGACAGGTGAAACATACACATAGAGCAGAGCGGTTGAGAGGTGTTGACTACAACTCTTAGCTGACATATATAAGTATCCTGTTTTTTTAATTATTTATACTGACTATTGTTTCTAGCAATATGAATATGGCACTTTTATTGCCTGTGGCTTAGTTTTTGAGTGTATTTTATTGCTATTAACTAATCTGCACGGGTAACTGATTTGTTTGCAGTTAAAAGCATTCTGTATCTTTACAAATCTTTATCTGTTTAAAAACTCATTTTGTGGCTTTCTGTAGTGCTTACTGTCTGTAGCCTAATAGCTTTAGTATTTGTCCTAGTTCAGAATTGTTGGCTCTGGACTTGTTTGTTTATACAGAGAATGTTCAAAGCACATGAACAACCCATCTTGAATTAGCTGAAGCCTTTCTTTACCTTGGATAGATTGTGTTAATTAGCTGCTGGCTAGTGGGGGCTGGTTCTTTTGTGTTTTTGTAAAAAAAAAATAAAAATAATAAAAATTGTTCTTCTGGTATTTAAGCCCTAACTTTGAGAGGGTTTCTGTCTATACACACTGAACAGAGTGGTTGAGACCTGTTGACTACAACTCTTAGCTGAGATATATAAGTATCCTGCTTTTTTATTATTTATACTGATTATTGTTTCTAGCAATTTATACATAGCACTTTTATTGCCAGCTGCTTAGTTTTTGAGTGTATTGTATTGCTATTAACTAATCTGCATGGGTAACTGATTTGTCTGCAGATAAAAGCATTCTGTATCTTTGCAAATCTTTATCTGTTTAAAAACTTTCATTTTGTGGCTTTCTGTAGTGCTTACTGTCTGTAGGCTAATAGCTTTAGTATGTGTCCTAGTTCAGAATTGTTGGCTCTGAGCTTGTTTGTTATACAGTGATTGCTCAAAGCACATGAACAGGCCATCTTGAATTAGCTGAAGCCTTTCTTTACCTTGGCTAGATTGTGTTAATTGGATGCTAGCTAGTTTTTTGTATTTTTGTAAAAAAAAAACATTCTGTAACTTTACAAATCTTTATCTGTTTAAAAACTTTCATTTTCTGGCTTTCTGTAGTGCTTACTGTCTGTTGGCTAATAGCTTTATTATTAGTCCTAGTTCAGAATTGTTGGCTCTGGACTTGTTTGTTTATACAAAGGCTGTTCAAAGCATATGAACAGGCCATCTCGAACTAGTTGAAGCCTTTCTTTACCTTAGCTAGTTTGTGTAAATTGGCTGCTAGCTATTGGGGGCCGGTTCTTTTGTGTTTTTGTAAAAAAAAAAAAAAAAAGTTGTTCTTCCGGTATTTCAGCCATAACTTTGAGAGGGTTTGCTGTCTATACACACTAAGCAGAGTGGTTGAGAGGTGTTGACTACAACTCTTAGCTGAGATATATAAGTATCCTGTTTTTTTCGATTACTTATACTGATCATTGTTTCTAGCAATTTATATATAGCACTTTTATTGCCTGCTGCTTAGTTTTGGAGTGTATTTTATTGCTATTAACTAATCTGCACTGGTAACTGATTTGTTTGCACTTAAAATCATTCTGTATCTTTACAAATCTTTATCTGTTTAAAAACTTTCATTTTGGGGAATTCTGTAGTGCTTACTGTCTGTAGGCTAATAGCTTTAGTATTTGTCCCAGTTCAGAATTGTTGGCTGTGGGCTTGTTTGTTTATACAGTGACAGCTCAAAGCACATGAACAGGTCATCTTAAATTAGCCGAAGCCTTTCTTTACCTTGGCTAGATTGTGTTAATTGTCTGCTGGGTAGTGGAGGCTGGTTCTTTTGTAAAAAAAAAAGCAATCTGTATGTTTACAAATCTTTATCAGTTTAAAAACTTTCATTTTGTGGGTTTCTGTACTGCTTAAAGACTGTAGGCTAATAGCTTTAATATTTATCCTAGTTCAGAATTGTTGGCTCTGGGCTTGTTTGTTTATACAGTGATTGTTCAAAGCACATGAACAGGCCATCTTGAATTAGCTGAAGCTTTTCTTTACCTTGGCTAGATTGCGTTAATCAGCTGCTGGCTAGTTCGTTTGTGTTTTTGTAAAAAAAAAAAAACATTCTGTATCTTTACCTATCTTTATCTGTTTAAAAACTTTCATTTTGTGGTTTTCTGTAGAGTTTACTGTCTGTTGGCTAATAGCTTTAGTATTTGTCCTGGTTCAAAATTGTTGGCTCTGGGCTTGTTAGTTTATACAGTGATGGTTCAAAGCACATGAACAGGCCATCTTGAACAAGCTGAAGCCTTCTTTACCTTGGCTAGTTTGTGTTAATTGGCTGCTGGCTAGTTCTTTTGTGTTTCTGTAAAAAAAAAAGATGTTCTTCTGGTATTTAAGCCCTAACGTTGAGAGGGTTTCTGTCTATACACACTGAGCAGAGTGCTTGAGCGGTGTGGACTACAACTCTTTAATGAGATATATAAGTATCCTTTTTTTTCGATTATTTATACTGATTATTGTTTCCAGCAATTTATATATAGCACTTTTATTGCCTGCTGCATAGTTTTTGAGCTAATTTTATTGCTATTAACAAATCTGTCAGGCTAACTGATTTGTTTGCAGTTAAAAGCATTCTGTATCTTTACAAATCTTTATCTGTTTAAAAACTTTCATTTTGTGGCTGTCTGTAGTGCTTACTGTCTGTAGGCTAATAGCTTTAGTATTTGTCCTAGTTCAGAATTGCTGGCTCTGGGCTTGTTTGTTTATACAGTGATTGTTCAAAGCACATGAACAGGCCATCTTGAATTAGCTGAAGCCTTTCTTTACTTTGGCTAGTTTGTGTTAATTGGCTGCTGGCTAGTGGGGGCTGGTTCTTTTGAGTTTTTGTAAAAAAAAAAAGTTGTTCTTCAGGTATTTAAGCCCTAAATTTGAGAGGGATTCTGTCTATACACACTGAGCAGAGTGGTTGAGAGGTGATGACTACAGCTCTTAGCTGAGATATATAATATCCTGTTTTATTTATTATTTATACTGATTATTGTTTCTAGCAATTTATATATAGCACTTTTATTGCCTGCTGCTTAGTTTTTGAGTGTGTTTTATTGCTATTAACTAATCTGCATGGGTAACTGATTTCTTTGCAGTTAAAAGCATTCTGTATCTTTACAAATCGTTATCTGTTTAAAAACTTTCATTTTGTGCCTTTTTGTAGTGTTTACTGCCTGTAGGCTAATAGCTTTAGTAGTTGTCCTAGTTCAGAATTGTGGGCTCTGGGCTTTTTTGTTTATACAGTGATTGTTCAAGGCACACGAACAGGCCATCTTGAATTAGATGAAGCCTTTCTTTACCTTGGCTAGATTGTGTTAATTGGCTGCTGGCTTGTTCTTTTGTGTTTTAGAAAAAAAAAACATTCTGTATCTTTACAAATCTTTATCTGTTTAAAAACTTTCACTTTGTGGCTTTCTGTAGTGCTTACTGTCTGTAGGCTAATAGCTTTAGTATTTGTCCTAGTTCAGAATTGTTGGCTCTGGGCTTGTTTGTTTATACAGTGATTGTTCAAAGCACATGAACAGGCCATCTTGAAGTAGCTGAAGCCTTTCTTTACCTTGGCTAGATTGTGTTAATTGGCTGCTGGCTAGTGGGTGCTTGTTCTTTTCTGTTTTGTAAAAAAAAAGTTGTTCTTCTGGTATTTAAGCCTTAACTTTGAGAGGGTTCTGTCTATACATACTGAGCAGAGTGTTTGAGAGGTGTTGACTACAACTCTTGGCTGAGATATATACACATAATTTTTTTTTTATTATCTATACTGATTATTGTTTCTAGCAATTTATATATAGCAATTTTATTGCCTGCTGCTTAGCTTTTGAGCTTATTTTATTGTTATTAACAAATCTGCATGGCTAACTGATTTGTTTGCAGTTAAAAGCATTCTGTATCTTTACAAATTTTTATCTGTTTAAAAACTTTCATTTTGTGGCTTTCAGCTTTAGTATTTGTCCTAGTTCAGAATTGTTGGCTCTGGGCTTGTTTGTTTATACAGTGATTGTTCAAAGCACAAGAACAGGCCATCTTGAATTAGCTGAAGCCTTTCTTTACTTTGGCTAGTTTGTGTTATTAGTCTGCTGGCTAGTGGGGGCTGTTTCTTTTGTATTTTTGTAAAAAAAAAAAAAAAAAAAAAAAAAAAAAAAAGAAGTTGTTCTTCTGGTATTTAAGCCCTAACTATGAGAGGGCTTTTGTCTATACACACTGAGCAGAGTGGTTGGAGGTGTTGACTACAACTCTTAGCTGAGATATATAAGTATCCTGTTTTTTTTCGATTATTTATACTGATTATTGTTTCTAGCAATTTATGTATAGCACTTTTATTGTCTGCTGCTTAGTTTGAGCTTTTTTATTGCTATTAACTAATCTGCATGGGTAACTGATTTGTTTACAACAAAAAGCATTCTGTATCTTTCCAAATCTTTATCTGTTTAAAAACTTTAGTCTTGTGGCTTTCTGTAGCGCTTACTGTCTGTAGGCTAATAGCTTTAGTATTTGTCCTAGTTCAGAATTGTTGGCTCTAGGCTTATTTGTTTATACAGTGATTGTTCAAAGCAGATGAACAGGCCATCTTCAAGTAGCTGAAGCCTTTCTTTACCTTGGCTAGATTGTGTTAATTGGCTGCTGGCTAGTTCTTTTGTGTTTTTGTAACAAAAAAAGCATTCTGTATCTTTACAAATGTTATCTGTTTAAAAACTTTCATGTTGTGGTTTTCTGTAGTGCTTACTATCTGTAGGCTAATAGCTTTATATTTGTCCTAGTTCAGAATTGTTGGCTCTGGGTTTGTTTGTTTATACAGTGATTGTTTGAAGGACATGAACAGGCCATCTTGAATTAGCTGAAGCCTTTCTTTACCTTGGCTAGTTTGTGTTAATTGGCTGCTGGCGAGTGAGGGCTGGTTCTTTTGTGTTTTATTAAAAAAAAAGTTTTTCTTCTGATATTTAAGCCCTAACCTTGAGAGGGTTTCTGTCTATACACACTGAGCAGATTGGTTGAGAGGTGTTGACTACAACTCTTAGCTGAGATATATAAGTATCCTGTTTTTTTTCGATTATGTATACTGGTTATTGTTTCTAGCAATTTATATGTAGCACTTTTATTGCCTGCTGCTTGGCATTTTAGTGTATTTTATTGCTATTAACTAATCTGCATGGGTAACTGATTTGTTTGTAGTTAAAAGCCTTCTGTATCTTTACAAATTGTTATCTGTTTAAAAACTTTCATTTTGTGGCTTTCTGTATTGCTTACTGTCTGTAGGCTAATAGCTTTCGCATTTGTCCTAGTTCAAAATTGTGGGCTCTGGGCTTGATTGTTTATACAGTGATTGTTCAAAGCACATGAGCAGGCCATGTTGAATTAGCTGAAGCCTTTCTTTACCTTGGCTAGATTGTGTTAATTGGCTGTTGGCTAGTTCTTTTATGTTTTTCTAAAAAAAAAAAAATAAATAAAAAAAGCATTTTGTATCCTTACAAATGTTTATCTGTTTAAAAACTTTCATTTTGTGGCTTTCTGTATTGCTTACTGTCTGTAGGCTAATAGCTTTAGTATTTGTCCTAGTTCAGAATTGTTGGCTCTGGGCTTGTTTGTTTATACAGTGATTGTTCAATGCACATGAACAGGCCATCTTGAATTAGCTGAAGTGTTTCTTTGCCTTGGCTAGTTTGTATTAATTGCCTGCTGGCTTCTGGGGGCTGGTTCGTTTGTGTTTTTGTAAAAAAAAAAAAAAAAAAAAAAGTTGTTCTTCGGGTATTTAAGCCCTAACTTTGATAGAGTTTCTGTCTGTACACACTAAGCAGAGTGGTTGAGAGGTGTTGACTACAACTCTTAGCTGAGATATATAAGTATCCTGTTTTTTTCGATTACTTATACTGATCATTGTTTCTAGCAATTTATATATAGCACTTTTACTGCCTGCTGCTTAGTTTTTGAGTCTATTTATTGTTATTAACTAATCTGCATGGGTAACTGATTTGTTTGCAGTTAAAAGCATTATGTATCTTTACAAATATTTATCTGTTTAAAAGCGTTCATTTCATGGCTTTCTATAGTGCTTACTGTCTGTAGGCTAATAATTTTAGTATTTGTCCTAGTTCAGAAATGTGGGCTCTGGGCTTGTTTGTTTATACAGTGATTGTTCAAAGCACATGAACAGGCCATCTTGAAATGCCTGAATGGTTCATTTACCTTGGCTAGATTGTGTTAATTGGCTGCTGGCTAGTTCTTTTGTGTTTTTGTAAAAAAAATAAGCATTCTATATCTTTACAAATCTGTATCTGTTTAAAAACTTTCATTTTGTGGCTTTCTGTAGTGCTTACTGTCTGTATGCTTTTAGCTTTAGTATTTATCTAGTTCAGAATTGTTGATTCTGGGCTTGTTTGTTTATACAATGATTGTTCAAAGCACATGAACAGGCCATCTTGAATTAGCTGAAGCCTTTTTTTACCTTGGCCAGATTGTGTTAATTGGCTGCTGGCAAGTGGGGCTGGTTCTTTAGTGATTTTGTAAAAAAACAAGTTGTTCTTCTATTATTTAAGCCTTACTTTGAGAGGGTTTCTGTCTATACACACTGAGCAGAGTGGCTGAGAGGTACTGACTACAATTCTTAGCTGAGATATGTAAGTATCCTGTTTTTTTTTTCGATTATTTATACTGATTATTGTTTCTAGCAATTTATATTTAGCACTTTTACTGCCTGCTGCTTAGTTTTTAATGTATTGTATTGCTATTAACTAATCTGCATTGGTCATTGATTTTTTTTGCAGTTAAAAGCATTCTGTATCTTTACAAATCTTTATCTGTTTAAAAACTTTCATTTTGTGGCTTTTTTTAGTGCTTCCTGTCTGTAGGCTAATAGATTTAGTATTTGTCCTAGTTCAGAATTCTGGGCTCTGGGCTTGTTTGTTTATACAGTGATTGTTCAAAGCACATGAACAGGCCATCTTGAAATAGCTGAATGCTTCCTTTACCTTCTCTAGATTGTGTTAATTGGCTGCTGGCTAGTTCTTTTGTGTTTTTGTAAAACAAATACATTCTGTATCTTTACAAATCTTTATCTGTTTAAAACCTTTCATTTTGTGGCTTTCTGTACTGGTTACTGTGTGTAAACTAACAGCTTTAGTATTTGTCCTAGTTCTGAATTGTTGGCTCTGGGCTTGTTTGTTTATACAGTGATTGTTCAATGCACATGAAGAGGCCATCTTTAATAAGTTGACGCCTTTCTTTACCTTGGCTAGATTGTGGTAATTGGCTGCTGGCAAGTGGGGGCTGGTTCTTTAGTGTTTTTGTAAAAAAAAAGTTGTTCTTTTGGTATTTAAGCCTTAACTTTCAGAGGGTTTCTTTCTATGCACACTGAGCAGAGTGGTTGAGAGGTGTTGACTACAACTCTTTAATGAGATATATAAGTATCCTTTTTTTTCAATTATTTATACTGATTATTCTTTCCAGCAATTTATATATAGCACTTTTATTGCCTGCTGCTTAGTTTTTGAGCTAATTTTATTGCTATTAACAAATCTGCCAGGCTAACTGATTTGTTTGCAGTTAAAAGCATTCTGTATCTTTGCAAATCTTTATCTGTTTAAAAACTTTCATTTTGTGGCTGTCTGTAGTGCTTACTGTCTGTAGGCTAATAGCTTTAGTATTTGTCCTAGTTCTGAATTGTTGGCTCTGGGCTTGTTAGTTTATACAGTAATGGTTCAAAGCACATGAACAGGCCATCTTGAACAAGCTGAAGCCTTCTTTACCTTGGCTAGTTTGTGTTAATTGGCTGCTGGCTAGTTCTTTTGTGTTTCTGTAAAAAAAAAAAAAAAAGATGTTCTTCTGGTATTTAAGCCCTAACGTTGAGAGGGTTTCTGTCTATACACACTGAGCAGAGTGCTTGAGCGGTGTGGACTACAACTCTTTAATGAGATATATAAGTATCCTTTTTTTTCGATTATTTATACTGTAGTGCTTACTGTCTGTAGGTTAATAGCTTTAGTATTTGCCCTAGCTCAGAATTGTGGGCTCTGGGCTTGTTTGTTTATACAGTGATTGTTCAAAGCACATGAACAGGCCATCTTGAATTAGCTGAAGCCTTTCTTTACCTTGGCTAGATTGTGTTTATTGGATGCTGGTTAGTTCTTTTGTCTTTTTGTAAAAAAAAAAACATTCTGTAACTTTACAAATCTTTATCTGTTTAAAAACATTCATTTTCTGGCTTTCTGTAGTGCTTACTGTCTGCTGGCTAATAGCTTTATTATTAGTCCTAGTTCAGAATTGTTGGCTCTGGACTTGTTTGTTTATACAATGGCTGTTCAAAGCATATGAACAGGCCATCTCGAACTAGTTGAAGCCTTTCTTTACCTTGGCTAGTTTGTGTAAATTGGCTCCTAGCTAGTGGGGGCCGGTCCTTTTGTGTTTTTGTAAAAAAAAATAAATAAATAAAAAAAGTTGTTCTTCTGGTATTTAAGCCATAACTTTGAGAGGGTTTGCTGTCTATACACAATGAGCAGAATGGTTGAGAGGTGTTGACTACAACTCTTAGCTGAGATATATAAGTATCCTTTTTTTTTCGATTACTTATACTGATCATTGTTTCTAGCAATTTATATATAGCACTTTTATTGCCTGCTGCTTAGTTTTGGAGTGTATTTTATTGCTATTAACTAATCTGCATTGGTAACTGATTTGTTTGCACTTAAAATCTTTCTGTATCTTTACAAATCTTTATCTGTTTAAAAACTTTCATTTTGGGGGATTCTGTAGTGCATACTGTCTGTAGGCTAATAGCTTTAGTATTTGTCCCAGTTCTGAATTGTTGAATCTGGGCTTGTTTTTTTATACAATGATAGATCAAAGCACATTAACAGCTCAGTTAAATTAGCTGAAGCCTTTCTTTACCTTGGCTAGATTGTGTTAATTGTCTGCTGGGTAGTGGGGGCTGGTTCTTTTGTGCTTTTGTAAAAAAAAAGCATTCTGTATCTTTACAAATCTTTATCTGTTTAAAAACTTTCATTTTGTGGGTTTCTGTAGTGCTTAAAGTCTGTAGGCTAATAGCTTTAATATTTATCCTAGTTCAGAATTGTTGGCTCTGGGCTTGTTTGTTTATACAGTGATTGTTCAAAGCACATGAACAGGCCATCTTCAAGTAGCTGAAGCCTTTCTTTTAGTGATTTTGTAAAAAAACAAGTTGTTCTTCTATTATTTAAGCCCTAACTTTGAGAGGGTTTCTGTCTATACACACTGAGCAGAGTGGTTGAGAGGTGTTGACTACAACTCTTAGCTGAGATATATAAATATCCTGTTTTTTTTTTCGATTATTTATACTGATTATTGTTTCCAGCAATTTATATATGGCACTTGTATTGCCTGCTGCTTAGTTTTTGAGTGTATTTTATTGGTATTAACTAATCTGCGTGGGTAACTGATTTGCTTGCAGTTAAAAGCATTCTGTATCTTTACAAATATTTATCTGTTTAAAAACTTTCATTTTGTGGCTTTCTGTAGTGCTTACTGTCTGTAGGATAATAGCTTTAGTATTTGTCCTAGTTCAGAATTGTTGGCTCTGGGCTTGTTTGTTTATACAGTGATTGTTCAAAGCACATGAACAGACCATCTTGAATTAGCTGAAGCCTTTCTTTACCTTGGCTAGTTTGTGTTAATTGGCTGCTGGCTAGTGGGGGCTGATTCTTTTGTGTTTTTGTAAAAAAAAACTTGCTCTTCTGGTATTTAAGCCCTAACTTTGAGATGGTGTCTGTCTATACACACTGAGCAGAGTGGTTGAGAGGTGTTGACTACAACTCTTAGCTGAGATATATAAGTATCCTGTTTTTTTTCAATTGTTTATACTGATTATTGTTTCTAGCAATTTATACATAGCACTTTTATTGCCTGCTGCTTCGTTTTTGAGTGTATTTTATTGCTTTTAACTAATCTGCATGGGTAACTGGTTTGTTTGCAGTTAAATGCATTCTGTATCTTTACAAATCTTTGTTTAAAAATTTCCATTTTGTGGCTTTCGGTAGTGCTTACTGTCTGTAAGCTAATAGCTTTAGTATTTGTCCTGGTTCAGAATTGTTGGCGCTAGGCTTGTTTGTTTATACAGTGATTGTTCAAAGCACATGAACAGGCCATCTTGAACTAGCTGAAGTCTTTCTTTACCTTGGCTAGTTTGTGTAAATTGGCTTGTGGGTAGTGGGGGCTGATTATTTTGTTTTTATGTAAAAAAAAAAAAGTTTTTATTCTGGTATTTATGCCCCAACTTTGAGAGGGTTTCCGTCTATGCACACTGAGAAAAGTGGTTGAGAGGTGTTGACTACAACTCTTAGCTGAGATATATAAGTATCCTGTTTTTTACGATTATGTATACTGATTATTGTTTCCAGCAATTTATATATAGCATTTTTATTGCCTGCTGCTTAGTTTTTGGAGTGTATTTTATTGCTATTAACTAATCTGCACGGGTAACTGATTTGTTTGCAGTTAAAAGCATTCTGTCTCTTTACAAATCTTTATCTTTTTAAAAACTTTCATTTTGTGGCTTTCTTTAGTGCTTACTGTCTGTAGGCTAATAGCTTTAGTATTTGTTCTAGTTCAGAATTGTGGGCTCTGGGCCTGTTTGTTTATAAAGTGATAGCTCAAAGGACATGAACAGGCCATCTTGAATTAGCTGAAGCCTTTCTTTACCTTGGCTAGATTGTGTTAACTGGCTGCTGGCTAGTTCTTATGTGTTTTTGTAAAAAAAAAAAAATTCTGTATCTTTACAAATCTTTATCTTTTTTAAAATTATCATTTTGTAGCTTTCTGTAGTGCTTACTGTCTGTAGGCTAATAACTTTAGTATTTGTCCTAGTTCAAAATTGTTGGCTCTGGCTTGTTTGTTTATACAGTGATTACTCAAAACACAAGAACAGGCCATCTTGAATTAGCTGAAGCCTTTCTTTACCTTGGCTAGATTGTGTTAATTGACTGCTGGCTAGTGGGGGCTGATTCTTTTGTGTTTTTATATAAAAAAGTTGTTCTTCTAGTATTTAAACCCTAACCTTGAGAGGGTTTCTGTCTATACACACTGAGCAGAGTGGTTGAGAGGTGTTGACTACAACTCTAAGCCGAGATATATAAGTATCCTGTTTTTTACTATTATGTATACTGATTATTGTTTCTAGCCATTTATATATATAACACTTTTACTGCCTGCTGCTTGATTTTGAGTGTATTTTATTGCTATTAACTAGTCTGCATAGGTAAGTGATTTGTTTGCAGTTTAAAGCATTATGTATCTTTACAAATCTTTACCTGTTTGAAAAATTTCATTTTGTGGCTTTCTGTAGTGCTTACTGTCTGTAGGCTTATAGCTTTAGTATTTTTCCTAGTTCAGAATTGTTGGCTCTGGGCTTGCTTGTTTATACAGTAATTGTTCAAAGCACATGAACAGGCCATCTTGAATTAGCTAAAGCCTTTCTTTACCTTGGCCAGATTCTGTTAATTGGCTGCTGGCAAGTGGGGCTGGTTCTTTAGTGATTTTGTAAAAAAAAAGTTGTTCTTCTATTATTTAAGCCCTAACTTTGAGAGGATTTCTGTCTATACACACTGAGCAGAGTGGCTGAGAGGTATTGATTACAACTCTTAGCTGAGATATATAAGTATCCTGTTTTTTTTTCGATTATTTATACTGATTATTGTTTCTAGCGATTTATATATAGCACTTTTACTGCCTGCTGCTTAGTTTTGAATGTATTTTGCTGCTATTAACTAATCTGCATTGGTAACTGATTTGTTTGCAGTTAAAATCATTATGTATCTTTACAAATCTTTATCTGTTTAAAACCTTTCATTTCGTGGCTTTCTTTAGTGCTTCCTGTCTGTAGGCTAATAGCTTTAGTATTTATCCTAGTTCAGAATTGTGGGCTCTGGGGTTGTTTGTTTATACAGTGATTGTTCAAAGCACATGAACAGGCCATCTTGAAATAGCTGAATGCATCCTTTACCTTGGCTAGATTGTGTTAATTGGCTGCTGGCTAGTTCTTTTGTGTTTTTGTAAAAAAATACATTTTGTATCTTTACAAATTTTTATCTGTTTAAAACCTTTCATTTTGTGGCTTTCTGTACTGCTTACTGTGTGTAAACTAATAGCTTTAGTATTTGTCCTAGTTCAGAATTTTTGGCTCTGGACTTGTTTGTTTATACAGCGATTGTTCAATGCACATGAAGAGGCCATCTTTTATAAGCTGAAGCCTTTCTTTACCTTGGCTAGATTGTGGTAATTGGTTCCTGGCAAGGGGGGCTGGTTATTTAGTGTTTTTGTAAAAAAAAAAGTTGTTCTTTTGGTATTTAAGCCCTAACTTTCAGAGGGTTTCTGTCTATGCACACTGAGCAGAGTGGTTGAGAGGTGTTGACTACAACTCTTAGCTGAGATATATAAGTATCCTGTTTTTTTTTTTTTTTCGATTATTTATACTGATTATTGTTTCCAGCAATTTATATATGGCACTTTTATTGCCTGCTGCTTAGTTTTTAAGTGTATTTTATTGCTCTTAACTAATCTGCATGGGTAACTGATTTGCTTGCAGTTAAAAGCATTCTGTATCTTTACAAATCGTTATCTGTTTAAAAACCTTTCATTTTGTGGCTTTCTGTATTGCTTACTGTCTGTAGGCTAATAGCTTTAGCATTTGTCCTAGTTCAGAATTGTGGGCTCTGGGCTTGTTGATTTATACAGTGATTATTCAAAGCACATGAACAGGCCATCTTTTATAAGCTGAAGCCTTTCTTTACCTTGGCTAGATTGTGGTAATTGGTTCCTGGCAAGGGGGGCTGGTTATTTAGTGTTTTTGTAAAAAAAAAAGGTTGTTCTTCTGGTATTTAAGCACTAACTTTGAGATGGTTTCTGTCTATACACTCTGAGCAGAGTGGTTGAGAGGTGTTGACTACAACTCTTAGCTGAAATATATAAGTATCCTGTTTTTTCAATTATTTATACTGATTATTGTTTCCAGCAATTTATATATAGCACTTTTATTGCCTTCTGCTTAGTTTTTGAGTGTATTTTATTGCTATTAACTAATCTGCACGGGTAACTGATTTGTTTGCAGTTAAAAGCATTCTGTATCTTTACAAATTTTTATCTGTTTAAAAACTTTCATTTTGTGGCTTTCTGTAGTGCTTACTGTCTGTAGGCTAATACCTTTAGTACTTGTCGTAGGTCAGAATTGTGGGTTCTGGGCTTGTTCTTTTATACAGTGATTGTTCAAAGCACATGAACAGGCCATCTTGAATTAGCTGAAGCATTTTTTTACCTTGGCTAGACTGTGTTAATTGGCTGCTGGCTAGTTGGGACTGGTTACTTTGTGCTTTTGCAAAAACAAAAAAAATAAGCATTCTGTATCTTAACAAATCTTTATCTGTTTAAAAACTTTCATTTTGTGGCTTTCTGTAGTGCTTACTGTCTGTAGGCTAATACCTTTAGCATTTGTCCTAGTTCAGAATTTTTGGCTGTGGGCTTGTTTGCTTATACAGTGATTGTTCAAAGCACATGAACAGGGCATCTTGAACTAGCTGAAGTCTTTCTTTACCTTGGCTAGTTTGTGTAAACTGGCTTGTGGTAGTCGGGGTTGGTTCTTTTGTTTTTTTGTAAAAAAAAGTTTTTCTTCTGGTATTTAAGCCCTAACTTTGAGAGGGTTCTGTCTATACATACTGAGCAGAGTGGTTGAGAGGTTTTGACTACAACTGTTAGCTGAGATATATAAGTATCCTGTTTTTTTTTCAATTATTTATACTGATTATTGTTTCCAGCAATTTATATATAGCAATTTTATTGCCTGCTGCTTAGTTTTTGAGTGTATTTTATTGCTATTAACTAATCTGCATGGGTAACTGATTTGTTTGCAGTTAAAAGCATTCTGTATCTTTATAAATCTTTATCTGTTTAAAAACTTTCATTTTGTGCCTTTCTGTAGTGCTTACTGTCTGTAGGCTAATCGCTT
Organism: Protopterus annectens; assembly: GCF_019279795.1. Classification (NCBI taxonomy): domain Eukaryota; kingdom Metazoa; phylum Chordata; order Ceratodontiformes; family Protopteridae; genus Protopterus; species Protopterus annectens. The sequence continues at coordinate 1,969,699,655 of NC_056728.1, forward strand.
TAGTATTTGTCCTAGTTCAGAATTGTGGGCTCTGGGCTTCTTTGTTTATACAGTGATTGTTCAAAGCACATGATCAGGCCATCTTGAATTAGCTGAAGCCTTTCTTTACCTTGGCTAGTTTGTGTTAATTGGCTGCTGGCTGGTGGGGGCTGGTTTATTTGTGTTTTTGTAAAAAAAAGTTGTTCTTCTAGTATTTAAGCCCTAACTTTGAGAGGGTTTCTGTCTATACACACTGAGCAGAGTGGTTGAGAGGTGTTGACAACAACTCTTAGCTGAGCTATATAAGTATCCTGTTTTTTCGACTATTTATACTGATTATTGTTTTTAGCAATTTATATATAGCATTTTTATTGCCTGCTGCTTAGTTTATGAGCTTATTTTATTGCTATTAACTAATCTGCACGGGTAACCGATTTGTTTGCAGTTAAAAGCATTCTGTGTCTTTACAAATCTTTGTCTGTTTAAAAACTTTCATTTTGTGGCATTCTGTAGTGCTTACTGTCTGTAGGCTAATAGCTTTAGTATTTGTCCTAGTTCAGAATTGTTGGCTCTGGGTTTGTTTATACAGTGATTGCTCAAAGCACATGAATAGGTAATCATGAATTAGCTGAAGCCTTTCTTTACCTTGGCTAGATTGTGTTAAGTGGCTGCTGACTAGTTCTTTTGTATTTTTGTAAATAAAAAGCATTCTGTACCTTTACAAGTCTTTATCTGTTTAAAAACTTTCATTTTGTGTCTTTCTGTTGTGCTTACAGTCTGTAGGCTAATAGCTTTAATATTTGTCATAGTACAGAATTATTGCTCAGGGCTTGTTTGTTTAGACAGTGATTGTTCAAAGCAGATGAACAGGCCATCTTGAATTAGCTGAAGCCTTTCCTTACCTTGGCTAGTTTGTGTTAATTGGCTGCTGGCTAGTGGGGGCTGGTTCTTTTGTGTTGTAGTAAAAAAAGTTGTTCTTCTGGTATTTAAGCCCTAACTTTGAGATGGTGCCTGTCTATACACACTGAGCAGAGTGGTTGAGAGGTGTTGACTACAAATCCTAGCTGAGATATATACGTATCCTGTTTTTTCAATTATTTTTACTGATTATTGTTTCTAGCAATTTATATATAGCACTTTTATTGCCTGCTTCTTAGTTTTTGAGTGTATTTTATTGCTATTAACTAAACTGCATGGGTAACTGATTTGTTTGCAGTTAAAAGCATTCTGTATCTTTAAAATCTTTGTCTGTTTAAACACTTTCATTTTGTGGCTTTCTGTAGTACTTACTGTCTGTAGGCTAATAGCTTTAGTATTTGTCCTAGTTCAGAATTGTGGCTCTGGGCTTGTTTGTTTATACAGTGATTGTTCAAAGCATATGAACATGCTATTTTGAATTAGCTGAAGCCTTTATTTACCTTGGCTAGATTGTGTTAATTGGCTGCTGGCTAGTGGGGAAAGGTTCTTTTGTGCTTTTGCAAAAGCAAAAAAAACATTCTGTATCTTTACAAATCTTTATCTGTTTAAAAACTTTGATTTTGTGGCTTTCTGTAGTGCTTGCTGTCTGTAGGCTAATAGCTTTAGTATTTGTCCCAGTTCAGAATTGTTGGCTCTGGGCTTGTTTGTGTATACAGTGATTGTTCAAAGCACATGAACAGGCCATCTTGAACTAGCTGAACCTTTCTTTACCTTGAGTAGTTTGTGTTAGTTGGCTTGTGGCTAGTGGGGGCTGGTTCTTTTGTGTTTTAGTAAAAAAAAGTTGTTCTTCTGGTATTTATGCCCTAACTTTGAGATGATTTCTGTCTGTACACACTGAGCAGAGTGGTTGAGAGGTGTTGACTACAACTCTTAGCTGATATATATAAGTATCCTGTTTTTTTTCGTTTATTTGTACTGATTATTGTTTCTAGCAATTTATATATAGCACTTTTATTGCCTGCTGCTTAGTTTATGAGCTTATTTTATTGCTATTAACTAATCTGGACGGGTAACTGATTTGTTTGCAGTTAAAAGCATTCTGTATATTTACAAATCTTTCTCTGTTTAAAAACTTTCATTTTGTGGCTTTCTGTAGTGCTTACTCTCTGTAGGCTAAAAACTTTAGTATTTGTCCTAGTTCAGAATTGTTGGCTCTGGGCTTGTTTTTTTAACTCGGACCGAAGCACAAAAGGAGGGGGAGTACATATATTCATCAAAGATACCTGCACCTCCAGGTTAGTGGCACTGCACGAAGCATCAGAAACCATCCATGTGCAACTAACAGCAGTCAAAACTGCCTTTCAGTTTGTAGCCTGCTACAGAACACCCTCCCTATTACAGGAACCCCACTTGGCATTCCTGAGAGCACTGGAGAATATGAAGGTCTCTCCAAACACTATGTTATTGGTTGACTTCAACTACCCAAACATTGACTGGGAAAACTACTCAAGCCCAAACACCCTCGCCCAATGGTTCCTTGAATTTATAAACTCTAACGCAATGGAACAACTGGTGACCACTCCAACAAGAGAGAACAACATATTGGACTTGGTCGTCACCAACATGGGGACTCTTTGTTCCACACCAGAGGTAAACCCCTCATTGGTATGATCAGACCATAAACAAATATCCCTGGACATCCATATCCCATCCCCACCCCCAGCCAAGGAAATCACTGTAAAGAATTTCTCCAAAGCCGACTTTGCACTTCTCAAGACTGAGGTGGAATCCTTTAAAGTCCCTGGGCCAGAGGATAATACAACCCAATCCGCAGAATCCTTTACAAATGCATTCTATGAGCACCTGCAGGAATGCATGGATTGTGCTATTCCAAATAAAACCAAGACTCACTCCTCCAAAAACAGAAGACCAGCCTGGTGGACCCCGGCCATAAATAAGCTATACAACAGAAGGAGGAACCTACTACATGACATAGCAAAATCCCAAAAAGGGAGGGCATCTCTGATCAGTATTAGCAAGAAACTTCGATCCCTCATTAAATCATCAAAGCCAGTTTCGAAAGAAATATTGCCCTAGACACTAAAGATAATCACAAGGCCATCTTTAGCTATGTCAGAAACAAGGGCGGAAACTCACAGATATGCTCTGACTTGTTGTATAACAGTACAAAATATACCGAACCTACAGACATAGCCAACATCCTGGCAGACAGATTCAGCGCAAACTTCTCCCCCTGTTCCCCCCCAAAGGAGCAAACGCCTATCCCAACTGAATGTAACCTCCCTGACATCACAGATGCACAGGTGATAGCTGCCCTCTCCAAAGCAAAAAACACAGCATCTATGGGACTGGACAGTGTCCCAGGCTGTGTCTTACACGAGCTCCAAGAAGAACTGAACCCTCACATTAAGTCGCTGTTCAAACTCAGCCTTACTACAGGATATGTACCCAAGGAATGGCGTAGAGCTACAGTGGTCCCATTCCACAACGGTGGTGCCACAACAGACTCCGGAAACTATCGCCCCATAAGCCTGACTAGGCTGGTCTGTAAAGCTATGGAGCGTATTATCATGGAACTCATAAACAAAGACAGTGGGAGCCTCCAGACACTGAACCCTACCCAGTTCGTCTTTGTTAAGGGCAGATCTTGCCTCTTAAACCTAGTTGATTTCTTTGAAACAGTTACCAAAGCCATAGCTGAAGGCAAGGTAGTCCACACAGCCTACCTGGGCCTCGCAAAAGCCTTCGACACAATACCCCACTTGGGCATCATAAGTAAGCTTACCAGCTTAAATATCAACCCCTATATCACAAGATGGGTTGCAAACTGGCTCAGAGATAGAACCCACATGGTCAGAATCACAGGTGCCATGTCTAAATCCAAACCAGTTACAAGTGGCGTCCCACAGGGCTCAATTCTGGGACCTCTCTTGATCGGTATATACTTCTCTGAAGTTCAGGCTAACACAGGGGGGATTATGGCTGACAAATTTAGCAGATGACTGCAAACTGGGGGCCATAATTGAATCTCCAGCTGACACAAGCATCGTCCAAAAAGATCTCACAGAGACGGATGCTTGGTGCCAGAACCACGACCTCAAGCTAAATGCTAAAAAGTGCATAGACATCCCCTTTGGGAAAAACAAAGTGCCCACAAATTCCCACATAGGTGGTAATCCATTAAGTACGGAAGAAGTAATTAGAGATTTGGGGACCAACGTAGATAGTAATCTCCACTTTGATAATCACGTTGCCAAAGTGGTTAGAAAGACCTTCTATATAGCCCACCTTATCACGAAAGGGTTCGCATCTAGATCAAGGGAGGTCATTGTGCCCCTCTACTCATCACTCATCAGGCCCATAATTGAATACAATGCCCCTTTTGGGATGTACCTTACCCGACACCTGCAGCAACTGGAGAGACCCCAAAAGTACCTCACCAAGAGGATCATGGGCTACAAACAGATGTCATATGCAGCTCGACTAAAGAAACTCCAGCTCCACTCAGTTGCTTACCGCCTACTCAGAGCCGATCTATGCCTGACGTACAAAGCCATGTCAAAACCAGAATTAATGGACATGCTCCACCTCAAAAAATCCAAGTCCCTTAGAGCTACATGCTCCAGAGACGTAAACCTCAGCGTAAAAATAAATAGGACATGCTGGAGGGACAGAGGCTCCCCTCACTCTGGAATAGAATCCCAATTCATGTTAGACATAGCCCCTCGCTGACCCTGTTCAAGAGAAATTTGGACGCATGGATGGGAAATCGCAAATTCACCCCTGGGATCTCTCCTGTGTCACTGCTAGACAGAGGCACAGTAAACTAATCTTAAAAGGGTACCTTGTGTGACCTACTTTACAGAGGCACGGTAGGCTAATCTAATAGGGAGGCGGAAGCCAAATACACTCTGGCTAGGCTTATAAATGCCCTAGGGCAGATAGCCTAGTATCTACCTATGAACCTATGAACCTGTAGCTCAAAGGACATGAACAGGCCATCTTGAATTAGCTGAAGCCTTTCTTTACCTTGGCTAGATTGTGTTAATTGGCTGCTGGCTAGTTCTTTTGTGTTTTTGTAAAAAAAAAAAATAAATAATGTTTTTCTTCTGGTATTTAAGCCCTAATTTTGAGAGGGTTTCTGTCTATACACACTGAGCACCATGGCTGAGAGGTGTTGACTGCAACTCTTAGCTGAGATATATAAGTATCCTGTTTTTTCGATTATGTATACTGATTATTGTTTCTAGCAATTTATATATATAGCACTTTTACTGCCTGCTGCTTGATTTTGAGTGTATTTTATTGCTATTAACTAATCTGCATGGGTAACTGATTTGTTTGTAGTTAAAAGCATTCTGTACCTTTGCAAAACTTTATCTGTTTAAAAACTTTCATTTTGTGGCTTTCTGTAGTGCTTACTGTCTGTAGGCTAATAGCTTTAGTATTTGTACTAGTTCAGAATTGTTGGCTCTGGGCTTGTTTGTTTATAAAGTGATAGCTCAAAGGACATGAACAGGCCATCTTGAATTAGCTGAAGCCTTTCTTTACCTTGGCTAGATTGTGTTAATTGGCTGCCGGCTAGTGGGGGCTGGTTCTTTTCTGCTTTTGTAAAAAAAAATTCTGTATGTTTAAAAATCTTTATCTGTTCAAAAATTTTCATTTTATGGCATTCTGTAGTCGTTACTGTATGTAGGCTAATAACTTTAGTATTTGTCCTAGTTCAGAATTGTTGGCTCTAGGCTTGTTAGTTTATACAGTGATTGTCCAAAGCACATGAACAGGCTATCTTGAATTAGCTGAAGTCTTTCTTTACCTTGGCTAGATTGTGTTAATTGGCTGCTGGCTCGTGGGGACTGGTTATTTTGTGCTTTTGCAAAAACAAAAAAAGGCATTCTGTCTCTTTACAAATTTTTATCTGTTTAAAAACTTTCATTTTGTGGCTTTCTGTAGTTCTTACTGCCTGTAGGCTAATAGCTTTAATATTTGTCCTAGTTCAGAATTATTGCTCTGGACTTGTTTGTTTAGACAGTGATTGTTCAAAGCACATGAACAGGTCATCTTGAACAAGCTGAAGTCTTTCTTTACCTAGGCTAGTTTGTGTAAATTGGGTTGTGGCTAGTGGGGCCTGGTTCTTTTTTTTTTTTTTTTTTTTTTTTTTTGTAAAAAAAAAAAGTTGTTCTTCTGGTATTTAAGCCCTAACTTTGAGAGGGTTTCTGTCTATACACACCGAGCAGAGTGGCTGAGAGGTGTTGACTACAACTCTTAGCTGAGATATATAAGTATCCTGTTTTTTTTTTTCGATTATTTATACTGATTATTGTTTCTAGCAATTTATATGTAGCACTTTTATTGCCTGCTGCTTAGTTTTTGAGTGTATTTTATTGCTATTAACTAATCTGCATGGGTAACTGATTTGTTTGCAGTTAAAAGCATTCTGTATCTTGACAAATCTTTATCTGTTTAAAAACTTTCATTTTGTGGCTTTCTGTACGGTTTACTGTCTGAAGACTGATAGCTTTAGTATTTGTCCTAGTTCAGAATTGTGGGCTCTGGGCTTGTTTGTTTATACAGTGATTGTTCAAAGCAGATGAACAGGCCATCTTGAATTAGCTGAAGCCTTTGTTTACCTTGGCTAGTTTGTGTTAATTAGCTGCTGGCTAGAGGGCTGGTTCTTTTGTGTTTTAGTAAAAAAAAGTTGTTCTTGTGGTATTTAAGCCCTACCTTTGAGATGATTTCTGTCTATACACACTGAGCAGAGTGGTTCAGAGGTGTTGAGTACAACTCCTAGCTGAGATATGTAAGTATCCTTTTTTTTTTTCGTTTATTTATACTAATTATTGTTTCTAGCAATTTATATATAGCACTTTTATTGCCTGCTGCTTAGCTTTTGAGTGTGTTTTATTGCTATTAACTAATCTTCATGGGTAACTGATTTGTTTGCAGTTAAAAGCATTCTGTATCTTGACAAATCTTTGTCTGTTTAAAAACTTTCATTTTGTGGCTTTCTGTAGTGCTTACTGTCTGTTGGCTAATAGCTTTGGTATTTGTACTAGTTCAGAATTGTTGGCTCTGGGCTTGTTTGTTTATAAAGTGATAGCTCAAAGGACATGAACAGGCCATCTTGAATTAGCTGAAGCCTTTCTTTACCTTGGCTAGATTGTGTTAATTGGCTGCCGGCTAGTGGGGGCTGGTTCTTTTCTGCTTTTGTAAAAAAAAATTCTTTATGTTTAAAAATCATTATCTGTTCAAAAATTTTCATTTTATGACATTCTGTAGCCCTTACTGTATGTAGGCTAATAACTTTAGTATTTGTCCTAGTTCAGAATTGTTGGCTCTAGGCTTGTTAGTTTATACAGTGATTGTCCAAAGCACATGAACAGGCTATCTTGAATTAGCTGAAGTCTTTCTTTACCTTGGCTAGATTGTGTTAATTGGCTGCTGGCTCGTGGGGACTGGTTATTTTGTGCTTTTGCAAAAACAAAAAAAGGCATTCTGTCTCTTTACAAATCTTTATCTGTTTAAAAACTTTCATTTTGTGGCTTTCTGTAGTTCTTACTGCCTGTAGGCTAATAGCTTTAATATTTGTCCTAGTTCAGAATTATTGCTCTGGACTTGTTTGTTTAGACAGTGATTGTTCAAAGCACATGAACAGGTCATCTTGAACAAGCTGAAGTCTTTCTTTACCTAGGCTAGTTTGTGTAAATTGGCTTGTGGCTAGTGGGGCCTGGGTCTTTTGTTTTTTTTTTTTTTGTAAAAAAAAAAGTTGTTCTTCTGGTATTTAAGTCCTAACTTTGAGAGGGTTTCTGTCTATGCACACCGAGTAGAGTGGCTGAGAGGTGTTGACTACAACTCTTAGCTGAGATATATAAGTATCCTGTTTTTTTTTTTCGATTATTTATACTGATTATTGTTTCCAGCAATTTATATGTAGCACTTTTATTGCCTGTTGCTTAGTTTTTGAGTGTATTTTATTGCTATTAACTAATCTGCATGGGTAACTGATTTGTTTGCAGTTAAAAGCATTCTGTATCTTGACAAATCTTTATCTGTTTAAAAACTTTCATTTTGTGGCTTTCTGTAGGGTTTACTGTCTGAAGACTGATAGCTTTAGTATTTGTCCTAGTTCAGAATTGTGGGCTCTGGGCTTGTTTGTTTATACAGTGATTGTTCAAAGCACATGAACAGGCCATCTTGAATTAGCTGAAGCCTTTCATTACCTTGGCTAGTTTGTGTTAATTGGCTGATGGCTAGTGGGGGCTGTTTTTTTTGTGTTTTAGTAAAAAAAAGTTGTTCTTCTGGTATTTAAGCCCTAACTTTGAGATGGTGTCTGTCTATACACACTGAGCAGAGTCGTTGAGAAGTGTTGACTACAACTCTTAGCTGAAATATATAAATATCCTGTTTATTTCGATTTATACTGATTATTGTTTCTAGCAATTTATATATAGCACTTTTATTGCCTGCTGCTTAGTTTTTGAGTGTACTTTATTGCTGTTAACTAATCTGCACGGGTAACTGATTTATTTGCATTTAAAAGCATTCTGTATTTTTACATATCTTTGTCTGTTTAAAAACTTTCGTTTTGTGGCTTTCTGTAGTGATTACTGTCTGTAGGCTAATAGCTTTAGTATTTTTCCTAGTTCAGAATTCTTGGCTCTGTGCTTCTTTGTTTATACAGTGATTGTTCGAAGCACATGAACAGGCTATTTTGAATTAGCTGAAGCCTTTCTTTACCTTGGCTAGATTATGTTAATTGGCTGCTGGCTAGTTCTTTTGTGTTTGTGTTTTGGTAAAAAAAAAGCATTCTGTATCTTTAAAATCTTTATCTGTTTAAAAACTTTCATTTTGTGGCTTTCTGTAGTGCTTACTTTCTGTAGGCTAATAACTTTAGTATTTGTCCTAGTTCAGAATTGTTGGCTCTGGGCTTGTTTGCTTATACAGTAATTGTTCAAAGGACATGAACAGGCCATCTTGAATTAACTGAAGCCTTTCTTTACCTTGGCTAGTTTTTGTTAATTGATGCTGGCTAGTGGGAGCTGGTTATTTTGTGTTTTTGTAAAAAAAAAAAAAGTGGTTCTTCTGGTATTTAAGCCCTAACTTTGAGAGGGTTTCTGTCTATACACACTGAGCAGAGTGCTTCAGAGGTGTTGACTACAACTCTTAGCTGAGATATATAAGTATCCTGATTTTCGACTATTTATACTGATTATTGTTTCTAGCAATTTATATATAGCACTTTTGTTGCCTGCTGCTTAGTATTTGAGCTTATTTTACTGCTATTAACTAATCTGGATGGGTAACTGATTTGTTTGCAGTTGAAAGCATTCTGTATCTTTACAAATCTTTCTCTGTTTAAAAACTTTCATTTTGTGGCTTTCTGTAGTGCTTACTGTCTGTAGGCTAAAAACTTTAGTATTTGTCCTAGTTCGGAATTGTTGGCTCTGGGATTGTTTGTTTAACTCGGACTGAAGCACAAAAGGAGGGGGAGTATCTATATTCATCAAAGATACCTACACCTCCAGGTTAGTGGCACTGCACGAAGCATCGGAAACCATCCATGTGCAACTAACAGTGGTCAAAACTGCTTTTCAGTTTGTAGCCTGCTACAGAACACCCTCCCTATTACAGGAACCCCACTTGGCATTCCTGAGAGCACTGGAGAATATGAAGGTCTCTCCAAACACTATGTTATTGGGTGACTTCAACGACCCAAACATTGACTGGGAAAGCTACTCAAGCCCAAACACCCTCTCCCAATGGTTACTTGAATTTATAAACTCTAATGCAATGGAACAACTGGTCACCACTCCCACAAGAGGGAACAACATACTGGACCTGGTCATCACCAACATGGGGACTCTTTGTTCCACACCAGAGGTAAACCCCTCATTGGTAAGATCAGACCATAAACAAATTTCCCTGGACATCCATATCCCATCCCCACCCCCAGCCAAGGAAATCACTGTAAAGAATTTCACCAAAGCCAACTTTGCACTTCTCAAGACTGAGGTGGAATCTCTCAAAGCCCTTGAGCCAGAGGATAATACAATCCAATCCGCAGAATCCTTTACAAATGCATTCTATGAGCACCTGCAGGAATGCACGGATCGTGCTATCCCAAATAAAACCAAGACTCACTCCTCCAAAAACAGGAGACCAGTCTGGTGGACCCCGGCCATAAATAAGCTATACAACAGAAGGATGAAGCTACTACATGACAGAGCAAAATCCCAAAAAGGGAAGGCATCTCTGATCAGTATTAGCAAGAAACTTCGATCCCTCATAAAATCATCAAAGGCTAGTTTCGAAAGAAAATTGCCCTAGACACTAAAGAAAATCACAAGGCATTGTTTAGCTATGTCAGAAACATGGGCGGAAACTCACAGATATGCTCTGAATTGTTGCATAACGGTACAAAATATACCGAACCTACAGACATAGCCAACATCCTGGCAGACAGATTCAGCGCAAACGTCTCCCCCCTCTTCCCCCCTAAAAGAGCAAACACCTATCCCAACTGAATGTAACCTCCCTGACATCACAGATGCACAGGTGAAAGCTGCCCTCTCCAAAGCAAAAAACACAGCATCTATGGGACCGGACAGTGTCCCAGGCTGTGTCTTACACGAGCTCCAAGAAGAACTGAACCCTCACATTAAGTCACTGTTCAAACTCAGCCTTACTACAGGATATGTACCCAAAGAATGGCGTACAGCTACAGTGGTCCCACTCCACAAAGGTGGTGCCACAACGGACCCTGGAAACTATCGCCCCATAAGCCTGACTAGTCTGGTCTGTAAAGCTATGGAGCGTATTATCATGGAACTCATAAACAAAGACAGTGGGAGCCTCCAGACAATGGACCCTACCCAGTTCGGCTTTGTTAAGGGCAGATCTTGCCTCTTAAACCTAGTTGATTTCTTTGAAACAGTTACCAAAGCCATAGATGAGGGCAAGGTAGTCCACACAGCCTACCTGGACCTCGCAAAAGCCTTCAACACAATACCCCACTCGGGCATCATAAATAAGCTTACCAGCTTAAATATCAACCCCTATATCACAAGATGGGTTGCAAACTGGCTCAGAGATAGAACCCACATGGTCAGAATCACAGGTGCCATGTCTAAATCCAAACCAGTTACAAGTGGCGACCCACAGGGCTCAATTGTGGGACCTCTCTTGCTCAGTATATACTTCTCTGAGGTTCAGGCTAACACGGGGGGATTATGGCTGACAAAGTTCGCAGATGACTGCAAACTGGGGGCCATAATCGAATCTCCAGCTGACACAAGCATCGTCCAAAAGGGTCTCACAGAGATGGATGCTTGGTGCCAGAACCACGACCTCAAGCTAAATGCTAAAAAGTGCATAGTCATCCCCTTTGGGAAAAACAAAGTGCCCATAAATTCCCACATAGGTGGTAATCCATTAAGTACGGAAGAAGTAATTAGAGATTTGGGGACCAACGTAGATAGTAATCTCTCCTTTGATAATCATGTTGCCAAAGTGGTTAGAAAGACCTTCTATATAGCCCACCTTATCACGAAAGGGTTCGCATCTAGATCAAGAGAGGTCATTGTACCCCTCTACTCATCACTCTTCAGGCCCATAATTGAATACAATGCCCCTTTTGGGATGTACCTTACCCGACACCTGCAGCAACTGGAGAGACCCCAAAAGTACCTCACCAAGAAGATCATGGGCTACAAACAGATGTCCTATGCAGCTCGACTAAAGAAACTCCAGCTCCACTCAGTTGCTTACCCCCTACTCAGAGGCGATCTATGCCTGACATACAAAGCTATGTCAAACCCAGAATTAATGGACATGCTCCACCTCAAAAAATCCAAGTCCCTTAGAGTTACATGCTCCAGAGACCTAAACCTCAGCACAAAAATAAATAGGACATGCTGGAGGGACAGATTCATTTTCCAGGGGCTCCCCTCACTCTGGAATAGAATCCCAATTCATGTTATACATAGCCCCTCGCTGACCCTTTTCAAGAGAAATTTGGACGCGTGGATGGCAAATCGCAAATTCACCCCTGGGATCTCTCCTGTGTCCCGGCTAGACAGAGGCACAGTAAACTAATCTTAAAAGGGTACCTTGTGTGACCTACTTTACAGAGGCACAGTAGGCTAATCTAATAGGGAGTCGGAAGCCAAATACACTCTGGCTAGGCTTATAAATGCCCTAGGGCAGATAGCCTAGTATCTACCTATGAACCTATGAACCTGTAGCTCAAATGACATGAACAGGCCATCTTGAATTAGCTGAAGCCTTTCTTTACCTTGGCTAAATTGTGTTAATTGGCTGCTGGCTAGTTCCTTTGTCTTTTTGTAAAAAAAAAAAAAAAAAAAAAAAAAAGTTTTTCTTCTGGTATGTAAGCCCTAACTTTGAGAGGGTTTCCGTCTATACACACTGAGCACCATGGTTGAGAGGTGTTGACTGCAACTCTTAGCTGAGATATATAAGTATCCTGTTTTTCTCGATTATGTATACTGATTATTGTTTCTAGCAATTTATTTATATAGCACTTTTACTGCCTGCTGCTTGATTTTGAGTGTATTTTATTGCTATTAACTAATCTGCATGGGTAACTGATTTGTTTGTAGTTAAAAGCATTCTGTATCTTTACAAAACTTTATCTGTTTAAAAACTTTCATTTTGTGGCTTTATGCAGTGCTTACTGTCTGTAGGCTAATAGCTTTAGTATTTGTCCTAGGTCAGAATTGTTGGCTCTGGGCTTGTTTTGTTTATACAGTGATTGTTTATTGCACTTGAACAGGCCATCTTGAATTAGCTGAAGCCTTTCTTTCCCTTGGCTAGTTTGTGTAAATTGGCTGCTGGCTAATGGGGTCTGGTTCTTTTGTGTTTTTGTAAAAAAAAAAGTTGTTCTTATGGTATTTAAACCCTAACCTTGAGAGGGTTTCTGTCTATACACACTGAGCAGAGTGGTTGAGAGTATTTGTCCTTGTTCAGAATTGTGTGCTCTGGGCTTGTTTCTTTATACAGTGATTGCTCAAAGCACATCAACAGGCCATCTTGAATTAGCTGAAGCCTTTCTTTACCTTGGCTAGATTGTGTTAATTGGCTGCTGGCTCGTGGGGACTGGTTCTTTTGTGCTTTTGCAAAAACAAAAAAAAGCATTCTGTATCTTTACAAATCTTTATGTTTAAAAACTTTCATTTCGTGGCTTTCTGTAGTGCTTACTGTCTGTAGGCTAATATCTTTAGTATTTGTCGTAGGTCAGAATTGTGGGCTCTGGGCTTGTTCTTTTATACAGTGATTGTTCAAAGCACATGAACAGGCCATCTTGAATTAGCTGAAGCATTTCTTTACCTTGGCTAGATTTTGTTAATTGGCTGCTGGCTGGTTGGGAATGGTTCTTTTGTGCTTTTGCAAAAACAAAAGAAAGCATTCTGTATCTTAACAAATCTTTATCTGTTTAAAAACTTTCATTTTGTGGCTTTCTGTAGTGCTTACTGTCTGTAGGCTAATACCTTTAGTATTTGTCCTAGTTCAGAATTTTTGGCTGGGGGCTTGTTTGTTTATACAGTGATTGTTCAAAGCACATGAACAGGCCATCTTGAATTAGCTGAAGTCTTTCTTTACCTTGGCAAGTTTGTGTAAACTGGCTTGTGGCTAGTGGGGGTTGGTTCTTTTGTGTTTTAGTAAAAAAAAGTTTTCTTCTGGTATTTAAACCCTAACTTTGAAATTATTTCTGTCTATACACACTGAGCAGAGTGGTTGAGAGGTGTTGACTATAACTCTTAGCTGATATATATAAGTATCCGTTTTTTTTCGTTTATTTGTACTGATTATTGTTTTTAGCAATTTATATATAGCACTTTTATTGCCTGCTGCTTAGCTTTTGAGTGTATTTTATTGCTATTAACTAATCTGGATGGGTAACTGATTTGTTTGCAGTTGAAAGCATTCTGTATCTTTACAAATCTTTCTCTATTTAAAAACTTTCATTTTGTGGCTTTCTGTAGTGCTTACTGTCTGTAGGCTAAAAACTTTAGTATTTGTCCTAGTTCAGAATTGTTGGCTCTGGGATTGTTTGTTTAACTCGGACCGAAGCACAAAAGGAGGGGGAGTATCTATATTCATCAAAGATACCTACACCTCCAGGTTAGTGGCACTGCACGAAGCATCGGAAACCATCCCTGTGCAACTAACAGCGGTCAAAACTGCCTTTCAGTTTGTAGCCTGCTACAGAATACCCTCCCTATTACAGGAACCCCACTTGGCATTCCTGGGAGCACTGGAGAATATGAAGGTCTCTCCAAACACTATATTATTGGGTGACTTCAATGACCCAAACATTGACTGGGAAAACTACTCAAGCCTAAACACCCTCTCCCAATAGTTACATGAATTTATAAACTCTAATGCAATGGAACAACTGGTCACCACTCCCACAAGAGGGAACAACATATTGGACCTGGTCATCACCAACATGAGGACTCTTTGTTCCACACCAGAGGTAAACACCTCATTGGTAAGATCAGACCATAAACAAATTTCCCTGGACATCCATATCCCATCCCCACCCCCAGCCAAGGAAATCACTGTAAAGAATTTCACCAAAGCCAACTTTGCACTTCTCAAGACTGAGGTGGAATCTTTCAAAGCCCTTGGGCCAGAGGATAATACAACCCAATCCGCAGAATCCTTTACAAATGCATTCTATGAGCACCTGCAGGAATGCACGGATCCTGCTATCCCAAATAAAACCAAGACTCACTCCTCCAAAAACAGGAGACCAGTCTGGTGGACCCCGGCCGTAAATAAGCTATACAACAGAAGGAGGAAGCTACTACATGACAGAGCAAAATCCCAAAAAGGGAAGGCATCTCTGATCAGTATTAGCAAGAAACTTCGATCCATCATAAAATCATCAAAGGCTAGTTTCGAAAGAAAAATTGCCCTAGACACTAAAGAAAATCACAAGGCCTTGTTTAGCTATGTCAGAAACATGGGCGGAAACTCACAGATATGCTCTGAATTGTTGCATAACGGTACAAAATATACCGAACCTACAGACATAGCCAACATCCTGGCAGACAGATTCAGCGCAAACGTCTCCCCCCTCTTCCCCCCTAAAAGAGCAAACACCTATCCCAACTGAATGTAACCTCCCTGACATCACAGATGCACAGGTGAAAGCGGCCCTCTCCAAAGCAAAAAACACAGCATCTATGGGACCAGACAGTGTCCCAGGCTGTGTCTTACACGAGCTCCAAGAAGAACTGAACCCTCACATTAAGTCACTGTTCAAACTCAGCCTTACTACAGGATATGTACCCAAAGAATGGCGTACAGCTACAGTAGTCCCACTCCACAAAGCTGGTGCCACAACGGACCCTGGAAACTATCGCCCCATAAGCCTGACTAGTCTGGTCTGTAAAGCTATGGAGCGTATTATCATGGAACTCATAAACAAAGACAGTGGGAGCCTCCAGACACTGGACACTACCCAGTTCAGCTTTGTTAAGGGCAGATCTTGCCTCTTAAACCTAGTTGATTTCTTTGAAACAGTTACCAAAGCCATAGATGAGGGCAAGGTAGTCCACACAGCCTACCTGGACCTCGCAAAAGCCTTCGACACAATACTCCACTCAGGCATCATAAATAAGCTTACCAGCTTAAATATCAACCCCTATATCACAAGATGGTTTGCAAACTGGCTCAGAGATAGAACCCACATGGTCAGAATTACAGGTGCAATGTCTAAATCCAAACCAGTTACAAGTGGCGACCCACAGGGCTCAATTCTGGGACCTCTCTTTTTCAGTATATACTTCTCTGAGGTTCAGGCTAACACGGGGGGATTATGGCTGACAAAGTTCGCAGATGACTGCAAACTGGGGGCCAAAATTGAATCTCCAGCTGACACAAGCATCGTCCAAAAGGGTCTCACAGAGATGGATGCTTGGTGCCAGAACCACGACCTCAAGCTAAATGCTAAAAAGTGCATAGTCATCCACTTTGGGAAAAACAAAGTGCCCACAAATTCCCACATAGGTGGTAATCCATTAAGTACGGAAGAAGTAATTAGAGATTTGGGGACCAACGTAGATAGTAATCTCTCCTTTGATAATCATGTTGCCAAAGTGGTTAGAAAGACCTTCTATATAGCCCACCTTATCACGAAAGGGTTCGTATCTAGATCAAGAGAGGCCATTGTGCCCCTCTACTCGTCACTCATCAGGCCCATAATTGACTACAATGCCCCTTTTGGGATGTACCTTACCCGACACCTGCAGCAATTGGAGAGACCCCAAAAGTACCTCACCAAGAGGATCATGGTCTACAAACAGATGTCCTATGCAGCTCGACTAAAGAAACTCCAGCTCCACTCAGTTGCTTACCGCCTACTCAGAGGCGATATATGCCTGATGTACAAAGCCATGTCAAACCCAGAATTAATGGACATGCTCCACCTCAAAAAATCTAAGTCCCTTAGAGCTACATGCTCCAGAGACCTAAACTTCAGCACGAAAATACAAAAATAAATAGGACATGCTGGAGGGACAGCTTCATTTTCCAGAGGCTCCCCTCACTCTGGAATAGAATCCCAATTCATGTTATACATAGCCCCTCGCTGACCCTTTTCAAGAGAAATTTGGATGCGTGGATGAGAAATCGCAAATTCACCCCTGGGATCTCTCCTGTGTACCGGCTAGACAGAGGCACAGTAAACTAATCTTAAAAGGGTACCTTGTGTGACCTACTTTACAGAGGCACAGTAGGCTAATCTAATAGGGAGGCGGAAGCCAAATACACTCTGGCTAGGCTTATAAATGCCCTAGGGCAGATAGCCTAGTATCTACCTATGAACCTATGAACCTGTAGCTCAAAGGACATGAACAGGCCCTCTTGAATTAGCTGAAGACTTTCTTTACCTTGGCTAAATTGTGTTAATTGGCTGCTGGCTAGGTCTTTTGTGTTTTTGTAAAAAAAAAAAAAAAAGTTTTTCTTCTGGTATGCAAGCCCTAACTTTGAGAGGGTTTCTGTCTATACACACTTAGCACCATGGTTGAGAGGTGTTGACTGCAACTCTTAGCTGAGATATATAAGTATCCTGTTTTTCTCGATTATGTATACTGATTATTGTTTCTAGCAATTTATTTATATAGCACTTTTACTGCCTGCTGCTTGATTTTGAGTGTATTTTATTGCTATTAACTAATCAGCATGGGTAACTGATTTGTTTGTAGTTAAAAGCATTCTGTATCTTTACAAAACTTTATCTGTTTAAAAACTTTCATTTTGTGGCTTTCTGCAGTGCTTACTGTCTGTAGGCTAATAGCTTTAGTATTTGTCCTAGTTCAGAATTGTTGGCTCTGGGCTTGTTTTGTTTATACAGTGATTGTTTAATGCACTTGAACAGGCACTCTTGAATTAGCTGAAGCCTTTCTTTACCTTGGCTAGTTTG
The DNA here is from genome assembly GCF_019279795.1 of Protopterus annectens. NCBI lineage: Eukaryota > Metazoa > Chordata > Ceratodontiformes > Protopteridae > Protopterus > Protopterus annectens. The sequence continues at coordinate 1,969,717,023 of NC_056728.1, forward strand.
TGTAAATTGGCTGCTGGCTAATGGGCGCTGGTTCTTTTGTATTTTTGTAAAAAAAAAAATAAGTTGTTCTTCTGGTATTTAAGCCCTAACCTTGAGAGGGTTTCTGTCTATACACACTGAGCAGAGTGGTTGAGAGTATTTGTCCTAGTTCAGAATTGTGGGCTCTGGGCTTGTTTCTTTATACAGTGATTGCTCAAAGCACATCAACAGGCCATCTTGAATTAGCTGAAGCCTTTCTTTACCTTGGCTAGATTGTGCTAATTGGCTGCTGGCACGTGGGGACTGGTTCTTTTGTGCTTTTGCAAAAACAAAAAAAAGCATTCTGTATCTTTACAAATCTTTATGTTTAAAAACTTTCATTTCGTGGCTTTCTGTAGTGCTTAGTGTCTGTAGGCTAATAGCTTTAGTATTTGTCCTAGTTCAGAATTGTTGGCTCTGGGCTTGTTTGTTTATACAGTGATTGTTCAAAGCACATGAACAGGCCATCTCGAACTAGCTGAAGCCTTTCTTTACCTTGGCTAGTTTGTGTAAATTGGCTTGTGGCTAGTGGGGGCTGGTTCTTTTGTTTTTTTTTTGTAAAAAAAAGTTTTTATTCTGGTATTTAAGCCCTAACTTTGAGAGGGTTCTGTCTATACACACTGAGCAGAGTGGTTGAGAGGTGTTGACTATAACTCTTAGCTGAGATATATAAGTATCCTGTTTTTTTTCGATTAATTATACTGATTATTGTTTCCAGCAATTTATATATACCACTTTTATAGCCTGCTGCTTAGTTTTTGAGTGTATTTTATTGCTGTTAACTAATCTGCATAAGTAACTGATTTGCTTGCAGTTAAAAGCATTCTGTATCTTTACAAATGATTATCTCTTTAAAAACTTTCATTTAGTGGCTTTCTGTAGTGCTTACTGTCTATAGGCTAATAGCTTTAGTATTTGTCCTGGTTCAAAATTGTTGGCTCTGGGCTTGTTTGTTTATAGAGTGATTGTTCAAAGCACATGAACAGGCCATCTTGAATTAGCTGAAGCCTTTCTTTACCTTGGCTAGTTTGTGTTAATTGGCTGCTGGCTAGTGGGGGCTGGTTCTTTTGTGTTTTAGTAAAAAAAAGTTGTTCTTCTGGTATTTAAACCCTAACTTTGAGATGGTTTCTGTCTATACACACTGAGCAGAGTGGATGAGAGGTGTTGACTACAACTCTTAGCTGAGATGTATAAGTATCCTCTTTTTTTAATTTATTTATACTAATTATTGTTTCTATCAATTTATATATAGCACTTTTATTGCCTGGCGCTTAGCTTTTGAGTGTATTTTATTGCTATTAACTAATCCTCACAGGTAACTAATTTGTTTGTAGTTAAAAACATTCTGTATCTTTACAAATCTTTCTCTGTTTAAAAACGTTCATTTTGTTGCTCTCTGTAGTGCTTACTGTCTGTAGACTAGTAGCTTTAGTATTTGTCCTAGTTCAGAATTGTTGGCTCTGTGCTTGTATGTTTATAAATTGATTGCTCAAAGGACATGAACAGGCCATCTTGAATTAGCTGAAGCCTTTCCTTTCCTTGGCTAGATTGTGTTAATTGGCTGCTGGCTAGTGGGGGCTGGTTCTTTTGTGCTTTTGTAAGAAAAAAAAGCATTCTGTATCTTTACAAATCTTTATCTGTTTAAAAACTTTTATTTTGTGGCTTTCTGTAGTGCTTACTGTGTGTAGGCTAAAAGCTTTAGTATTTGTCCTAGTTTAGAAATGTTGGCTCTGGGCTTGTTTGTTTATAAAGTGATTGCTCAAATCACATGAACACGCCATCTTGAATTAGCTGAAGCCTTTCCTTACCTTGGCTAGATTGTGTTAATTGGCTGCTGGCTAGTTCTTTTGTGTTTTTGTAAAGAAAAAGCATTCTGTATATTTACAAATCTTTATCTGTTTAAAATCTTTCATTTTGTGGCTTTCTGTAGTGCTTGCTGTCTGCAGGCTAATAGCTTTAGTATTTGCCCTTGTTCAAAATTGTTGGCTCTGGTCTTGTTTGTTTATACAGTGATTGTTCAAAGCACATGAACCGGCCAACTTGAATTAGCTGAAGTCTTTCTTTAACTTAGCTAGATTGTGTTAATTGGCTGCTGGCTAGTTCTTTTGTGTTTTTATAAAAAAAAAAAAGAAAAGAAAAAAAAGCATTTTGTATCTTTACAAATCTTTATCTGTTTAAAAACTTTCATTTTGTGGCTTTCTTTAGTGCTTACTATCTGTAGGCTAATACCTTTAGTATTTGTTGTAGGTCAGAATTGTGGGCTCTGGGCTTGTTCTTTTATACAGTGATTGTTCAAAGCACATGAACAGGCCATCTTAAATTAGCTGAAGCATTTCTTTACCTTGGCTAGATTTTGTTAATTGGCTGCTGGCTGGTTGGGAATGTTTCTTTTGTGCTTTTGCAAAAACAAAAAAAAGCATTCTGTATCTTAACAAATCTTTATCTGTTTAAAAACTTTCATTTTGTGGCTTTCTTTAGTGCTTATTGTCCGTAGGCTAATACCTTTAGTATTTGTCCTAGTTCAGAATTTTTGGCTGGGGGCTTGTTTGTTTATACAGTGATTGTTCAAAGCACATGAACAGGCCATCTTGAATTAGCTGAAGTCTTTCTTTACCTTGGCAAGTTTGTGTAAACTGGCTTGTGGCTAGTGAGGGTTGGTTCTTTTGCTTTTTTGTAAAAAAAAAGTTTTTCTTCTGATATTTAAGCCCTAACTTTGTGAGGGTTCTGTCTATACACTCTGAGCAGAGTGGTTGAGAGGTGTTGACTACAACTGTTAGCTGAGATATATAAGTATCCTGTTTTTTTTCAATTATTTATACTGATTATTGTTTCCAGCAATTTATATATAGCACTTTTATTGCCTGCTGCTTAGTTGTTGAGTGTATTTTATTACTATTAACTAATCTGCATGGGTAACTGATTTGTTTGCAGTTTAAAGCATTTTCTATCTTTACAAATCTTAATCTGTTTAAAAACTTTCATTTTGTGGCTTTCTGTAGTGCTTACTGTCTCTAGGCTAATAGCTTTAGTATTTGTCCTAGTTCAGAATTGTGGGCTCTGGGCTTGTTTGTTTATACAGTGATTGTTCAAAGCACATGAATAGGCCATCTTGAATTAGCTGAAGCCTTCCTTTACCTTGGCTAGTTTGTGTTAATTAGCTGCTGGCTAGTGGGGGCTGGTTCTTTTGTGTTTTAGTAAAAAAAATTTTTATTCTGGTATTTAAGCCCTACCTTTGAGATGATTTCTGTCTATACACACTGAGCAGAGTGGTTCAGAGGTGTTGACTACAAATCCTAGCTGAGATATGTAAGTATCCTTTTTTTTTTCGTTTATTTATACTAATTATTGTTTCTAGCAATTTATATATAGCACTTTTATTGCCTGCTGCTTAGCTTTTGAGTGTGTTTTATTGCTATTAACTAATCTGCATGGGTAACTGAATTGTTTGTAGTTAAAAGCATTCTGTATCTTGACAAATCTTTCTCTGTGTAAAAACTTTCATTTTGTGGCTTTCTGTAGTGCTTACGGTCTGTTGGCTAATAGCGTTAGTATTTGTACTAGTTCAGAATTGTTGGCTCTGGGTTTGTTTGTTTATAAAGTGATAGTTCAAAGGACATGAACAGGCCATCTTGAATTAGCTGAAGCATTTCTTTACCTTGGCTAGATTGTGTTAATTGGCTGCCGGCTAGTGGGGGCTGGTTCTTTTCTGCTTTTGTAAAAAAAAAAATTCTGTATGTTTATAAATCTTTATCTGTTCAAAAATTTTCATTTTATGGCATTCTGTTGTGCTTACCTTGTGCAGGCTAATAACATTAGTATTTGTCCTAGCTCAGAATTGTTGGCTCTGGGCTTGTTAGTTTATACAGTGATTGTCCAAAGCACATGAACAGGCTATCTTGAATTAGCTGAAGCCTTTCTTTACCTTGGATAGATTGTGTTAATTGGCTGCTGGCTCGTGGGGACTGGTTCTTTTGTGTGCTTTTGCAAAAACAAAAAAAAACATTCTGTATCTTTACAAATCTTTATCTGTTTAAAAACTTTCATTTTGTGGCTTTCTGTAGTGCTTACTGTCTGTAGGCTAATAGCTTTAATATTTGTCCTAGTTCAGAATTATTGCTCTGGATTTGTTTGTTTAGACAGTGATTGTTCAAAGCACATGAACAGGCCATCTTGAACAAGCTGAAGTCTTTCTTTACCTTGGCTAGTTTGTGTAAACTGGCTTGTGGCTATTGGGGCCTGGTTCTTTTGTTTTTTTTTTGTAAAAAAAAAAAAGTTGTTCTTCTGGTATTAAAGCCCTAACTTTGAGAGGGTTTCTGTCTATACACACTGAGCAGAGTGGCTGAGAGGTGTCGACTACAACTCTTGGCTGAGATATATAAGTATCCTGTTTTTTTTTCGATTATTTATACTGATTATTGTTTCCAGCAATTTATATGTAGCTCTTTTATTGCCTGCTGCTTAGTTTTTGAGTGTATTTTATTCCTAATAACTAATCTGCATGGGTAACTGATTTGTTTGCAGATAAAAGCATTCTGTATTTTGACAAATCTTTATCTGTTTAAAAACTTTCATTTTGTGGCTTTCTGTAGGGTTTACTGTCTGAAGACTGATAGCTTTAGTACTTGTCCTAGTTCGGAATTGTTGGCTCTGGGCTTGTTTGTTTATACATTAATTATTCAAAGCACATGAACAGGCCATCTTGAACTAGCTGAAGCCTTTCTTTACCTTGGCTAGTTTGTGTAAATTGGCTTGTGACTAGTGGGGGCTGGTTCTTTTGTTTTTTTTTGTAAAAAAAAAGTTTTTCTTCTGGTATTTAAGCCGTAACTTTGAGAGGGTTCTGTCTATACACACTGAGCGGAGTGGTTGAGAGGTTTTGACTATAACTCTAGCTGAGATATATAAGTATCCTGTTTTTTTTCGATTAATTATACTGATTATTGTTTCTAGCAATTTATATATAGTACTTTTATAGCCTGCTGCTTAGTTTTTGAGTGTATTTTATTGCTATTAACTAATCTGCATAGGTAACTTATTTGCTTGCAGTTAAAAGCATTCTGTATCTTTACAAA
>NC_056728.1:1969722609-1969803085 GCF_019279795.1 Protopterus annectens
GACTTGGCTGCATATACAACCTCTACCCATAATACTTGGCTCCATCCCCATTGCCTCAGATCTTGTTTGCCACCATTGTGGTTAAACGTAGGTTCTGCTGTCAAGCATAATAAGCAGTTTATCCTTAAAGGGTTACTTTCTGCTTCTTCTAGGGCTCAAACCCCCTCTAAAATGTCCAAATCCATTTCTTCAGTTTCCAGGAAAAGGCCTCCTCTGAAGTCCCCAAAGGCTTCCCTGGAGGCACTGGAGAAAATAACTGACCTCCTCAGATCTAAAACCATCACTGGATCTGAAAGGATTGATTCCTATTGTAATATACCCCTTACCGTCTACTTTTTTTCAGATATTAAGTCCTTGGATCCAAGAACCAATTCAGCTCACAGAAGCCTTACACCAGAGTACGCAGTAAAACCTGTCTTTCATTCTCTGCCCACTCAGTTATTCCAGATGTGAAGGGTGCCAGCCTAGCCAGATAAAATTTGGCAGATAATTCTGTCATTTGTAAATATGAATTTAAACTACATGCTTGTTGTCTTAAATGTAAAGAAATAGTGTTACATGTGGAACTGGACAAAATGTGACAACAGTGCACTCCACTGACCAAAGTAAAGCATGGGGTGACCCTTTGATGTAGACAGTGGTGCTGAAGGGTCTAGATGAAGAAATTCTTGCTGTTGTTTTAACCAATAGTTAAATTGCTAGATTTAAACATGCAAATGTATTTTCATTGCTCTGCTTTCTGACCAACTGCAAGATAATAAAAGGAAATGTTAAGAATGTAAATGCAGTTTCTGTTAGCCTGGGAACCTAGGGAAGTGTGAAGAATAATGTAATGTATAGCTTGCATACCCCAGGAAAGTGTGAAGAATGGTGTAATGTGAATCAGAACTGCAATTTCAATTTAAACAGAGAGAACCAGAGAGGAGTAAGCATTTTTGTCTTGACCATCCAAATCATCAGCACTCTGCCTGTTTTCTTATGTACATTTATCTTAGACTTGTGTTTTCTTTTAGAAATAGCTAGAAACTAGAAAGAAAAGACTGTGTTTTTCTGTGATGTCAGAACTGTACTACTGAATTATTTTAAGGATTTCTCTGTGATCTCTGAACTCTTGATAAGCACTGTGTAGTAAGAAGTATTGTCTTGTATTTTTATTATTTATTACTAAATATTTTAAAACCTTTCAATTGTGGCTGTTTTGTGTAGAGATAATTTAAGCTCTAGAGTACAGTGCATATTTATAGTGATTACTGTACCAAGTCACAAAACGTTGCAAAATCAATCCCAAGCGTAGAGTGTCTCAAATAAAGCAGCAAAACCACATCTACAGAAAAACTCTCTGAGACACACCATGGCAATAAGAAGATGAGCGTCATTCATTTGACTGTTTATTGTAGAAAAAACATATACCATATAAGTAACAGAACATTCCTAGTGCTCAGTAAGCACATTCACATTCCAATAGAATGCTTCATCAGACTGTTAGTGCACCAACTGATTCTTACATTTAAATTGCACCTTCAATCAACAATGCACCAATCACCTATAGGCTCATTTATTTAAAAACAAACAGAATCAATATCTTAAAAAAACACTATAAAAACTTCTTCAGAATCACAGTTACACAAACACTGACCCAAGAAATACCCTCACAACCCTCCATATTCCATATGAGGGTATTTATTGGGTCAGTGTTTGTGTAACGGTGATTCTGAAGAAGTTTTTATTAAAAAACAAAAGCTCTAAATCTATCGCTGGTGTGGATCTGAGTTGTCTCTTCTTGGTGGTTTATCAGTTTTTGTGTGCTTTTCTGTGGTGCTAAGAGTTTAAAAAAACACTATCTTAAAAAAAATTCTGACATTAATTACTAAATGAAATCAACAGTTAAAACAAACTATTCTATATATATATATATATATATATATATATATATATATATATATATGATGTGATAGTGTTCAATCTCGCCGTTTGTTCTTACACATGGGTTCGGAGCCGATCCTCGGCTCCGTGCCGGCCTCTTGCAAGCTCTGCATCGAGAAGAAGCTCGAGACAATCTAATACCCACAATCCCCCTCTGCCTTTACCTCAGATCTAGTTTGCCGCTGCTGCGTTCGCATCGCTGGGAGCTAGCTCGAGCATCTAAAGCTAAGATATAACTTTATTTGTTATATTTTATTGGATTTTCTAATTCTATTTGATATTTCAGTGATATACTGTGTGATTGTGTTGTTGACTGGTTAAATTCTCGGTACCGTTAAGCTGTTTTATCGGTTAGAATTTTTTGGGGCCTACAACCCTTCTTAAATTTAATAGGATTTGACTTTTATACCGGATTTGACAATTTTTTCTCGGATTTGACAATTTTATCTCGGATTTGACTGCATTACTGGACTTGTCTTTTACTTCTATAATGTCTGATAAGGTAAAGTCAGGTTTTAAGCGTTGTCAGTGTGGCCAGAAAATGTCAGTGACTGACAACCATAGTTCCTGCGTCTACTGCCTTGGCCCTCTCCACTTGCAAGAGGACTGTTCCATCTGTCACTCTTTTAGTGGGAGGGTCATGACAGATAGGCGCAGGAAACTAATGGACAGAGGTTTATTGAAACCTTCTTTACAGGAGGCTCTGGATGCTTCTGACCAGGCATCAAAGTCCTCTAAGGAATCGAAGACGTCGGAGCCCAAGTCATCGGCTCCGAGCTCTTCAGCAAAGGTTAGATCACCGGTTCCACAGACTTTGGGGCCGAGTGTTCAACTGGTATCGGTTCCTGAGCCTCGAGTCTTGGAACCGGTGATGGAGCTCCCTCCTTCGACCTTATTGAGGTCGGCTCCGTCTTCGGTTCCTTCGACCCGTTCTTCTTCCAAACTCTCTGATATCGATGTGGATCGTGTGGTGCAGAAGTTATTGGAGCATTCGGCCCTGTCCAAACTTATTTCGGTTTCCACCCAGTTGGTGTCGAAACTTGAAGGCCTCCCGGTGTCTCCATCCATTCCTCCTCCGAGACCGGTTCAGTCTTTGGAGCCGGAAGAGGCTGATCTACTGATTGTGGAGCCCTCGGGTCCAGAACCGTCCTTTTCTTGGTCTGTTCCTCTCACCTCGACTCCGTCGGACCCGATACCGGAGCCTCGGAGCCGACGGTCTGTCCTTGGTTCCGGGGCCGAGAGTCGAACCGACGTTTCAGTTCCGACTCTCCCCCTCGGGGCCTCGGCCCGGATCGATTCGGCTCCGTCCTCGGGTCGATGCCTTCGTGCCTGTGTCGGGATTCTTCCCATTTCCTCGAACCGGGAGATTCTTCGATGCGGGACCGGGGCTCGACCTGATGAGGAAGGTGTTGTCTACCCAGACAACCACATCAGTGGAAGCAACCTCTCCTCCCCATAAAGGGCCGTTATCCTCCTCTGCACCCACGGCCACATCCAAGCGTCGGGCACCAGTGTCTCAGCCACCCTGGAGGGTGCCCCTCTTCCTCAAGGCTTCTTCGGATGCTCCCCACGAAGAAGTCCCTAGGAAAAGATTGTGTAAGAGGAGACACTTGGATTCTCCACAAGAATCCTTGACATCTGATACTGACTTAGATGAGTCAGAAGGGTCCCCTAAGTCACCTTCAGAAGATGTCTCTTTTTCCGACATATTGGAGATCCTGAAACAGAGAGGTGACTGGCAGTCCCTTCCCCCTTCTGAGGATGAGTCAGTTTTGCTGAAGGCATTTGGTGCTCGCCCTTCTTCCTCCTGGGTCACTCCGCCCTTTGACGAACTAATGGAACTAATTGCTCGAAGGGCGTGGGAGGCTCCTGACACAGTGGAACCGGTCCCAAGGAAACCTAATAAATACATCACGGCACCTCAGGACAAGTCCTACTTAACAAAAGGAGTTCCAGTGGACGCTATGGTGGTGGCAGCGCCACGAAAAGGAGATGTCGGAGTCTTCTTCATCTGTCCATCCTCCTAATAAAGATTCTAGGACGATGGATAGATACGGGAAGCGCATTTTTAGTTCAGCGGCTTTTTCCATGCGATCCCTGAACTATTTGACCCATTTTACACGTCTACAGAGGGATCTAGTCAAAGAGTTGGGAGATACCCTCCAGGGTACTACAGATGCAGCTGTCTCAGAGAAAGTGACAGCGCAACTTAATACCCTTACATCTATTGTTAACTCGTCCATGAGGCTGATTTCCTCGCAGCGAAGGTTCGAGTAGGGCAGCAGCTTCAGCGATTGCTCTTCGCAGACAATCCTGGATGCGCTTATGTTCCTTTGGAAGCCTTCAAGTCTTCCTTTACTAACGCCTCATTTGACGGTGCCACTCTCTTTGGCCCCAAAGTAAAGGAGACCCTTACCCGGTGTGAACAGGAGGGAAAGACTCTGTCTGCTGTCGGAGTCCGTTTTCCACCCCAACCAGACCGTACCCCAAAGGGCAACGTGGTGGAAAAATGTGGTTTCGAAAACCCCAAGGATCTTTCCCAGGCACACAGGGAGATGCCCCCTCTAGAGGCAGAGGAGGGGTAGAGGTGGAAGACGCCGCCCTGGCGGCAGAGGGGTCCGCAACAACAAGGTGACAGGGAGACACTCCCTGGTAAACCTTTCCAGCACTCCTGAGAGGAGGCCCGACTGTCCTGCTCTGGAGGCAGTCGGGGTTCGCTTAGCTTTATACCCTCAGGCCTGGCTAAATATTACTACAGACAAGTGGGTAAAAGCGTGGTTACCAGAGGTTACAACATACCCTTTCTATCTCATCCCATCCCAAAGAAAAGACTCCCAGATGTACGCCCCATCTCGAGAGCCAGCAGCCATAGAAATTACAAAGGAGCTAGAAAAAAAGAGTGATGCAACGAGTCCCAGGGGACGAGCAAGGAATCGGGACTAAGTCAAGGTTCGTTATAGATCCAAAGAAAACAGGGGACTGGAGGCCCATTCTGGACCTAAGCTACCTCAATACCTTCGTCAGGAAAGAAAAGTTCGAATGGTCACGCTTCAATCGATCCTTCCATTCTTACAGAAGGACGACTGGATGTGCTCAATAGATCTAGAAGATGCATACTACCACATCAAAATGGCCAGGGCATCCAGAGATCATTTGCGCTTCCGGCTGGGGCCAGTCACTTTCAATTTCGAGCCCTGCCCTTTGGTCTGACCTCAGCCCCCAGGGTCTTCACCAAATGCATGGCAGTGGTAGCGTCTCACTTGAGACGCCAAGGATTCCAAGTGTTTCCGTATCTGGACGACTGGCTCCTTTCTGCCACCACCCAGCGTCAACTATTACAGGCCAGAGACTTTACTCTTCAACTGTGTGTTCACCTAGGGATTTCCGTAAACTCGAAAATCCTTACTTCAGCCATCACAAAATATCTTGTTCATAGGAGCAGAATTAAACACACGTCAGTTAATTCTAAGACTTCCCCCAGAAAGGATACTATCACTTCAGACTCATATACGTCTTCTACTCTTGTCAAGGAAATCTCCTGCAAAACTGGTACTGAAGGTGTTGGGACTCATGTCAGCCTCCCTTATTGCAATACCCTTGGGAAGGCTGCACATGAGAGTCCTACAATGGCTACTGTTTGCACAATGGTCGTTTCAACAACTACCTCTAACACACGAGATTCTTATAATGAAGACATGCAAAACAGATCTAAACTGGTGGCTTCAAACGTGCAACCTTTCCAAGGGGAGACCATTTGTGCTACCGCCCACAGTTCACGGTGACCACGGACGCTTCCCTGATAGGGTGGGGGGGCATCTTTCAGGGACAGACAGTCCAAGGCGAATGGACCAATTTGGAGTACAATCTGCACATCAATGTTCTAGAGTTGAGGGCAGTGTTTCTAGCGTTGCAACACTTTGCTCCCCTTCTTCCTCTGGGAACTATTGCAGTTCAGACGGACAACATGTCTGTAGTCTGGTACATAAACAAGCAAGGGGGAACCAAATCCTATCAGCTATGCAGAGAGGCCTTGAGAATCTGGCAGTGGGCGGAGTCCACGGGTCGCTTTCTAATAGCAATGCACATCCCGGGGTCATCCAACGTCATAGCCGACAGGCTGAGCAGAGCAATTCTGTTACCGCACGAGTGGTCCCTAAAACAGTCAGTAGCGAAAAGGATTTTTTCGCGTGGGGCCAGCCTTCCTGCGATCTGTTTGCGTCTCCAATGAACGCCAAATGCAGGAGCTACTTTGCCCTATTACCCCCTCCAGTGGAAGTCCCCAGGGACGCACTGGTTCACGATTGGCCCCCGGGACTCCTGTACGCATTTCCTCCATTTCCCCTGATATCAAAGTTTCTCCAGAAAGCCAAAAACCTACACAGGACAATAATCCTCATTGCCCCATTCTGGCCTCGTCAAATTTGGTTTCCCTTCCTGAAGACACACTGCATTCGGGGACCCTGGATTCTGGACCCAGAGCCAGATCTATTGACTCACTCGTCAGGGGCTCCCCATCCCGCGCTCCTGTCCCTCCATCTAGCAGCTTGGCTGCTCCAATTCCCAACTTAGCCAGGTCTGATCTTTTGTCACCAGCAGTCCAGGATATATTGGTGGCTTCTCATAAAGCTTCCACTACTAAAACATATTCTAGTAAATGGAAGCGATTTGTATTCTGGGCGAATACACACCAAGTGGATCCTTTTATAGCTCCTTTGAATAAAATATTAGAGTTTTTAACGGACTTATTCCATCAAGGTGCTTCTCCTGCTACATTAAGAGTTCAATTGGCTGCCATTTCAAATTTCCATGTGGAAGAATGTGGAGCTCCTGTTATGGCTCACAGACTTTGTAAAGCCTTTTTAAAAGGGGTTTTTCATATTAGACCACCAGTCAGATCTCCTACGTCACCTTGGAGTCTAAACTTGTTGTTATCTAAATTAATGCTGCCCCCCTTTGAACCTGCCTCTTCTTGCCCATTAAAATTTTTGTCCTGGAAGACTCTCTTTTTGGTAGCCATTACTTCTGCTAGGCGAGTATCTGAACTTCAGGCTCTCTCCATCAAGCACCCTTATTTGATCTTTCACTCTGACAGAGTTTCTCTTCGAACCAATTCATCCTTCCTCCCTAAAGTGTGTTCTATTAACAATATTAATCAGTCCATTGAATTACCCACTTTCTTCAAAAATCACTCCAACAAAATGGAGTATATGTTACACAAATTAGATGTTCACAGACAACTAAGATTTTACTTGGATAGAACAAAAGATCACAGAAAAACTGATCAACTCTTTGTGGCTTTTGCTGATAGCAGGAAAGGACTAGCAGTTACCAAAAGAACTCTTTCTAAGTGGTTAACGGATTGTATAATCTATGTCTACGATTCTTCAAATCAAACCCTTTTGCACAAACCCAAAGGACATTCCACAAGGTCAGTGTCTACATCTTTGGCTCATGCAGCCCGCCTACCACTGGACGCCATTTGTGCGGCTGCTACTTGGTCTAAGCCACATACATTCATTTCTCATTATAAGGTAGACAAGGCTTCTAGGGACAGGGCAACCTTTGGTTCCACTGTGCTCAAGAACGTCCTTCCGTGAGTTCCTCAGGAACAAGGAGCTAGGGACGCTACCCATGTGTAAGAACAAATGGCGAGATTGAACACTATCACATATAGAAGTTATGTCCTTACCATAACGTTCCATGTGGAGTGTTCATCTCGCCTTTGTTCTTACATTCCCAGCCTTAAGAAGAACGTTCTTTTGATGCCTGGCCAGGAACATCCTGCTGCTGCTGCTGCAAATATTGTGTACATAGTTGGCATATATATATATATATATATATATATGTCTATTTGTCTTTCTATATATATTGTTATGTATAGATTCTTATTTCTGGGCATATGTGATGTAAGTATGAATGTGCTCTCTCTGGAGATTGGTTTGCTTGCAAACTAGATCTGAGGTAAAGGCAGAGGGGGATTGTGGGTATTAGATTGTCTCGAGCTTCTTCTCGATGCAGAGCTTGCAAGAGGCGGCGCGAGCCGAGGATCGGCTCCGAACCCATGTGTAAGAACAAAGGCGAGATGAACACTCCACATGGAACGTTATGGTAAGGACATAACTTCTATTTATTTACACATTATAGTAAAATCATGTTAAATGGTGAAGCAATAAATCAATATACATATATATATATATATATATATATATATATATATATATATATATATATATATATATATATATATATGTATATATATGTATGTACATTCTCATAGAAACTCATGAAACTCACTTTGACATAAATATCTGAAAAACTGCTCCAAACATCCTTGTGTACATCAAGCAATAAAACAATATGCACATAAAACAATACAAAACATGCATATAAATAACCTTATAAGGCAGGACCATAAGTAATATAAAAACTCTATAAAGAACACTATGGAAACAACTATCTAGCATTTTGCGTCATATAGTAAAAATATATATATGTATATATAGAATGCTAAAAAATATCTATAAAAATCATATAAATGCTTCTCACAGTGAGGAAACTACTATTTAATAAAATAAAACAACACCAGGAGGTCATATCTCATACCGGCTAGGTGTAACAATGAAGTGTCAAGTACCACTTGATATATATAAAAATGAATAAAAATAGAAATTAATGTTTATAACCTCTTGCACTAAGGAAGGGTTTCAGAGATACTGTTTCATTTAAACCAGAGGCTCTATCAGCTTGTAGCCTCATAATCCACCTTGCTTCTCTTTGTTCAGTGTAATTTTTATAGTCACCCAACTTGACATCTCTATATATCAGTTCTATGACTATAAACTTAAACTTATGTGTCGTACCTTTCATCATCACATGTTTGGCCAAAGCATTGTTATCATCTTCTCTATTAATGGCATATACGTGTTCTCTTACACATCCTCTAAGAGTCCTATTAGTCATGCCAACATAGAAGGATGTGCATGTCATGCATACTGCCAGATAAACCAAATTACGTGTTTTACAGTCAGCATATATCCCAAATTCATAGTGTCGTCCTGTATCTGGGTGTGTAAAAACATTACCATTCAACATATAACTGTATTGATTGCAGTTCCTACATGCATGAGTCCCTTTCCTGTCTGATACTATACGTTGTTCCTCTTTCCTCTCATAGCATAACAGACGTTTCAAAGACTTTGTGTTCTTGTAAATGAATCTTGGGGTATCTCCTACTAATTGATGTACTTTATCATCTACAGTCAAAATATTCCAATTTTTTGTGAAGATCTCTCTAATTTTCCTGTTATTGTTGGTAAAGCGTAATCTGAACGCAAAATTTATTTTTACTTTACAAGCGTTTTCGCTACGAAATAACGTGGCTTCTTCAGAGAAAGTCATAACAATGTAAGCTTTTGCACACTCTTTTTATATAAACCTCTAAAGGGAAGTGACATCACATCAATTAAAAACTCATAAAATACACTTGCATTATATAGTGTAGAAGTGCCAGTTTTGTATGAAACAAACCCAATATTTTAAAAAAATATATATTGTCATACCACAGAGCAAATTCAAGACCTAATACTTAATAAATTATATCATATTATAAAATAAAATAACTCTAACTAATAGAATAAGAAATAAAAGACAAGTAACAACAACAACTTTCTAAACGGTCTTTTGTATTAGTTGTCACTTGTTTTAATCATTATTAACAAAACTTTTAATTAAAACAACAACAGGAATATTTATATATTGAAATATTAGTAGTACATAGTCCTGTCTAAATAAGCATTCCCTTACAAGAACAAATGTAAGTTGGCATTCATTAAATAACTAGATTCAGGCAAGTTAATACACAAAAATGCCGCTAATTGACTTTAAATGAGAATGAGTACACTTTGGATGTGTAGGCATGGTATCTTACCTCAAGTAACTCCTCATTTTCAATACTGCAGATATATTGCAGTTTTCGTTGAGACCCGGATAGCAAAAAGCATCCGTTCTCAGTTGCCAGTCAAGCTCACATAATTCTAAAAGCAACGAAGTAGGTCCCCCACGGATGTTGGTATTTACTTGGTCAATGGCCATAAATGAGAAAGAGTGGCCTGGATGGTTATCTATGTGTTTTGATAGAGCATTGACTTCCTTGTTTTTCTTAATAGCATACATATGCTCGTAGACCCGATCACGTAGTCTACGATCGGTCTTCCCTATGTAGAAGGAAGGACAACACTCACAAAAGGCCACATATACAATAGATCTACTCTCACAACTAAGTGGGAATTTAATAGTATACTTTTTGTCCCTTATTGTGTAAGTCTGACCCGTTCTCATTTTATGGCACCAATTGCAAAAACCACATGGGTACATGCCAGTACATCTGTTAAAACCTTTACTAGAAAAATCCCTTTGTAAAAGTTCTTTAAGATTATTATTTCTTTTAAAAACAAAAGTAGGGACAAATCCCAGTTTCTCTGTTAGTCCTGGGGTACTCAAAATAAATTGCCAATTCTTCCGTATTGTTGAAATTGTAGTCCTTGAATTAAAGCTGTAAGTATTGACGTAACTTACTGAAAAGTCACGTCCAGTACCATTACTATTGTTGTCACATAATGGCTGTATGTTGCCAATAGTTAACAATGGGGCCTCAGAAGAACAGAGCTCCGATCTGAGTTGACCTTGAAAGAGGATAGGTTTATAAAAACCACTATTCCTCTTTACTGTAACCTCAAGAGTGAGCTCATCAATCAGATGTTTAGGATAACCCCTATTGAGGAACATGTCGCCCAACAATTCACACTCAGTCTGAAAGTCCACTAAATTACTGCACATTCTCCCTGCTCTTACCAACTGTCCTTTCACAACAGATTTCTTTTGTTTGAAGGGGTGATGGCTCGAGTAATGCAGGAAGGAATTGCAGTATGTCGGCTTTCTATATACACTGGATGTGTATGTGTTCGTACTAACGTCCTTCCTTAATTTCACATCCAGGTAATTTATATCAGATACTGAAAACTTGGAAGTGAATTTTAAAAATTCTGTTGTACCATTTAGAAATTGGACAAATTGACTAGCTTCAATACTTCTTATCAAACAGGAAATAATTTGATGACAGGACAACATCCAAAATCTCGGTGACAAGGTCTACTTCAGTTTTTGGTGCCCCAAAGTCTATAAGTAAAAGGGCTATCCATTCCAAGGCTTCCTGGTGTGGAATGGAAGTGTATAAGTCCACTACGTCGATGGTGAGGAAATTATTCTCAACATCGAATCTTAGACCGTTAACATTTTCCATTTTCCTGTTTGATAAGAAGTTCTTTTTGCAGAAAAAGGGTGTGGCCATGGGCTCCCCTTGTGGAGCATCTGTGGCCAACTTCTTTATGGGGTATTGGGAAAAGAATTTTCTTTTCTCTTCAACAGATCAGATGAACTTTGTACAATTCTACACGAGATACCTTGATGATATCTTTATTTTGTTCCGAGGTAGTAGTATTGAAGCTAGTCAATTTGTCCAATTTCTAAATGGTACAACAGAATTTTTAAAATTCACTTCCAAGTTTTCAGTATCTGATATAAATTACCTGGATGTGAAATTAAGGAAGGACGTTAGTACGAACACATACACATCCAGTGTATATAGAAAGCCGACATACTGCAATTCCTTCCTGCATTACTCGAGCCATCACCCCTTCAAACAAAAGAAATCTATTGTGAAAGGACAGTTGGTAAGAGCAGGGAGAATGTGCAGTAATTTAGTGGACTTTCAGACTGAGTGTGAATTGTTGGGCGACATGTTCCTCAATAGGGGTTATCCTAAACATCTGATTGATGAGCTCACTCTTGAGGTTACAGTAAAGAGGAATAGTGGTTTTTATAAACCTATCCTCTTTCAAGGTCAACTCAGATCGGAGCTCTGTTCTTCTGAGGCCCCATTGTTAACTATTGGCAACATACAGCCATTATGTGACAACAATAGTAATGGTACTGGACGTGACTTTTCAGTAAGTTACGTCAATACTTACAGCTTTAATTCAAGGACTACAATTTCAACAATACGGAAGAATTGGCAATTTATTTTGAGTACCCCAGGACTAACAGAGAAACTGGGATTTGTCCCTACTTTTGTTTTTAAAAGAAATAATAATCTTAAAGAACTTTTACAAAGGGATTTTTCTAGTAAAGGTTTTAACAGACGTACTGGCATGTACCCATGTGGTTTTTGCAATTGGTGCCATAAAATGAGAACGGGTCAGACTTACACAATAAGGGACAAAAAGTATACTATTAAATTCCCACTTAATTGTGAGAGTAGATCTATTGTATATGTGGCCTTTTGTGAGTGTTGTCCTTCCTTCTACATAGGGAAGACCGATCGTAGACTACGTGACCGGGTCTACGAGCATATGTATGCTATTAAGAAAAACAAGGAAGTCAATGCTCTAGCAAAACACATAGATAACCATCCAGGCCACTGTTTCTCATTTATGGTCATTGACCAAGTAAATACCAACATCCGTGGGGGACCTACTTCGTTGCTTTTAGAATTATGTGAGCTTGACTGGCAACTGAGAACGGATGCTTTTTGCTATCCGGGTCTCAACGAAAACTGCAATATATCTGCAGTATTGAAAATGAGGAGTTACTTGAGGTAAGATACCATGCCTACACATCCAAAGTGTACTCATTCTCATTTAAAGTCAATTAGCGGCATTTTTGTGTATTAACTTGCCTGAATCTAGTTATTTAATGAATGCCAACTTACATTTGTTCTTGTAAGGGAATGCTTATTTAGACAGGACTATGTACTACTAATATTTCAATATATAAATATTCCTGTTGTTGTTTTAATTAAAAGTTTTGTTAATAATGATTAAAACAAGTGACAACTAATACAAAAGACCGTTTAGAAAGTTGTTGTTGTTACTTGTCTTTTATTTCTTATTTTATTAGTTAGAGTTATTTTATTTTATAATATGATAGAATTTATTAAGTATTAGGTCTTGAATTTGCTCTGTGGTATGACAATATATATTTTTTTAAAATATTGGGTTTG
This sequence comes from Protopterus annectens, assembly GCF_019279795.1. Taxonomy (NCBI): domain Eukaryota; kingdom Metazoa; phylum Chordata; order Ceratodontiformes; family Protopteridae; genus Protopterus; species Protopterus annectens. The sequence goes on from NC_056728.1 coordinate 1,969,735,589, forward strand.
TTTCATACAAAACTGGCACTTCTACACTATATAATGCAAGTGTATTTTATGAGTTTTTAATTGATGTGATGTCACTTCCCTTTAGAGGTTTATATAAAAAGAGTGTGCAAAAGCTTACATTGTTATGACTTTCTCTGAAGAAGCCACGTTATTTCGTGGCGAAAACGCTTGTAAAGTAAAAATAAATTTTGCGTTCAGATTACGTTTTGTCTGGTTGCTGGTACAAGGAGTCCGTGGACTGTTTGTAATCTTACAGTGGTTTGGTACAACTTTTGGTCTCAGTTGTTGGTAAAGGACAATGTTAAGTTGTCCATCTCACCTTCGTTCCTGCTGTTTGAGTTCGGAGCCGATCCTTGGCTCCGACTCAGCCATCTTCTAGAGCTCGACAGCTGTTTACTGGCTCGAGGCTACCCCTTATCTGAGAATGCCCAGCGTCAGCTACCCAGATCTTATTTGCCGCTTTAGCTGCGAGGTTGCTTCATTACTGGCTCAGACTTAGTATAGTTTTTTCTATTATAATAATTGTTGTTTATTCTTAAAATTTGTCAGGTTTTGTTATCAAGTTTTTTGTCTAGATATATTACTTTATCCCTTATCGCTATCTTGTTTTTTGTAGCTTTGTCGGCCATCGCTTCATAACTCGCAGGCCTTCTGTTTCCCCTGAACTCGTTTAAATTAGAGAGTTCCCCCCTCCTCCCTTAGGACAGCCGTTTAAATTAGAGGCTCTCCTTTCTGTTCTTTAACTGTAAAAAAAAAAAAAAAGACTGTTTCTTAGTTTTATAGCATTTTCTTGTAGTTGTTGTGAGGAAAATGTCTAAAGATACCAAGGTATCTGGCTTCAAAAAGTGTGACTCATGCTGTCAGAAAATGTCTCTGACAGATCGGCACACTAGTTGTGTATACTGTTTGGGCGCTGTTCTCCTGCAGGACTCCTGTTCTATATGTCACGCTTTTAGTCCAAAGGTCCTGCAGGAGCACAAAAACAAATTAATCCTTCAGGGATTATTGAAGCCTCAGGATTCTCCGGCTAAAAGTACTCAGCCAGTGAAATCCCCTAAGTCTGTCAAGCCGTCGGCTCCACCTTCGGAGCCGACTCCTTTACTTGACCAACCAGGTTTGTCAGTGCCAGCTGGCACCGGCAAGGCAACTCCTCTCTTGGCTCCATCTGCTATTTCGGAGCTGTCTTGGAGCCATAAGAGACTGAGGTCTCCATCCTTGGAGTCCATCCACTCGGCACCTCAGTCACCCTTGTTACAGAGTGAACGTAGCCATCATTCTTCCCATTCTTCTCGATCCCCTAGATTATCGGATCATGATGTGGAGAGAGTAGTAAGTAGGTTGCTTAAGTCACAGGCACTGGCAAAATTACTGTCCAGGCCACCTCAACAGGTATTGGCTCCAACCGCCTCTATTTCTATTCCTCCTCCAACTACATTTAGCTCAGAGCCGGAGACCATGGATCCACAGGTAGTAGAACTGATGGCGCCGATCATCATCTCTCCGGTTCCAACGTCAGCTCCGATTACCTCGATTGTACCTTCTATCAAGGGATCTGGATGCTGGGGCTCTCTCATCAGCTCTGAGGGGGGGAGTGGCATCGGATCCTTGTCCGACCCAGTTCTCCCTCTCGAAGATTTGGCACAGGTGAGCTCGGCTCCAACTTCGGCCTCGGAGCCGTCACCCTTGATGCGGAGAAGGACTCTTGTTTCTTCAGAACTATAGCTTTTTCTGCCTAGAGGTCAGGATGCCTTCGAGGTCATGCGGAGTGTGCTGTCCCCCGAAACAGCTCTACTGCCAGCTCCATCGGCTCCTTCCCCTGTGGTGTCTGTTCCAACCTCTACTCCTCCTCCAGACCCCAGGCATAGGGAACCTATGCCCCAGGACACCCCATTGGGTGATCCCTCTTCTTCCGAAGCCTCCCCTGATCATTCAGAAGAGCCTCCCTGGAAGAAGAAGTGCAAGAGGAAGCACATAGACTCCCCTGAGTTTGTCACCTCAGATACAGACATGGATGAATCAGAAGGGTCCCCAAGATCCCCCCTCTGAAGATGTTTCCTTTCCGGACATCCTTGAAATGCTTAGACAGAGGAGGGACTGGACTTCCCTAGCCCCTACCGAGGATGAGTCTGTATACCTGGATGCATTCAGTTCCCGACTTTCCACATCCTGGGTATCTCCTCCTTTCGATCCACTCATGTCTGTATTGGCTCAAAAGGCTTGATCAGCTCCAGATTCTGTAGAACCTACTCCGAGGAGACCAAACAAATTTATTACAGCCCCCCAGGACAAACAATTCCTCTCCAATGGTGTGACCGTTGATGCCATGGTGGTAGTAGCAGCCACCAAGAAAGAGTTAGCACAAACCTCTTCATCTGTTCAACCTCCAAACAAAGAGTCTCAGACAATAGACAGATATGGAAAGCGAATGTTTGCTTCAGTGACCTTTTCAATGAGGTCCCTAAACTATCTATGCCATTTTACACATCTTCAAAGGGATCCAGTGAAAGAGCTTGGAGATACCCTTCAAGATCCTACAGCTGAGGGAGTACCAGCCAAATTAGCTTCTCAGCTTGCGACTCAATTCCATAGTCAACTCCTCCATGAGGCTGATTTCCTATGCAGCCGATGGAGTGAGCAAAGCTGCAGGGACAGGTGTGGCTCTCAGGAGACATGCTTGAATGTGGCTGTGTCACTTTGCGGAACCCTTTCAAGCGTCCTTCACCAATACTCCCTTCAATGGCTCCTTTCTCTTTGGGCCTTAGGTGAAAGACACGTTGACCAGGTGTGAGCAGGAAGGCAAGACTCTCTCTGTCATGGAGTCCATTTTTCCACCCCTTCCAGACCTTATCCCTACCGTCAGAAGAGCGGAAAGATGTGGTTCCGAAAATCCCGGGGACCCTTGCCTGACACATGTGGTGATTTTTCTCCCAGGGGCAGAGGGGGAAAAAACAATAACAGACACCGCCCTCATGGCAGAGGGGGACCGCAAAACCAGGGTAACAGAGAAACCTTCTCTGCCAAGCCCTTCCAACATCCCTGAAGGGTTGCCCATCTGCTCATCTCTGGAGGCAGTCGGGGGAAGACTTTCGCTGTACCCAAAAGCCTAGCAAAATATAACAAGAGACAGAAGGGTACTATCCATTATATGCGGAGGTTACAAAATTCCCTTCCATCAATCCCCCATAGAATCAGAAAAGCCCATCCCATATGTCCCACCCAATCTAAGGGATCAAGCAGTCACAGAAGTTTCAAGACTGCTAGAAAAAAGAGCCATTCAAGAAGTCCCCGCAGACCAACTAGGATCCAGAACTTACTCAAGATTCTTTTTAGTACCAAAAAAGATAGGGGACTGGAGACCAATATTGGATCTCAGCAGATTGAACAAATCTGTACAAAAGGAAAAGTTCCAGATGATGACACTGCAGTCCATTTTCTAAAAGGGTCAGGACAATTGGATGTGCTCGATAGATCTTCAGGATGTGTACTACCATATCAAGATGGACAGACGCTCCAGGAGATTTCTTCACTTCCGGGTAGGGACCAGACATTTCCAGTTCAGAGCTCTGCCCTTTGGTCTCACCTCAGCCCCCAGGGTGGTCACCAAGTGTATGGCAGTAGTCACGGCTCACTTGAGGCATCAAGGATTCCAGGTGTTTCCCTATCTAGACGACTGGATCCTGACCACTACCACCAGGCATCAACTCTTAGTGGCACGGGATTATACAATCACATCATGCACTCAACTAGGCATTACAGTAAATTTCAAAAAATCTGCCTTGTTGCCCTGTCAGTCTATCACATACATAGGAGCAGAATTAAACACAAAAGAAATGTTTGCAAGATTACCACAGGAAAGAGTTTCCAATATTCGCCAACAAGTGTTAATTCTAATGCAGAGCAAAAGGATTCAAGTCAGATATGTCCTCCAAGCTCTAGGATCCATGGAAGCTGCCATTCTTCTTGTCCTGTTAGCGCGTTTAAACATGAGAATCCTTCAGTGGCTTCTTTTCATGCAGTGGTCTTTCCAGGAGCTACCCATGTCTCACATGATCCTGATCACAGAAACATGCAAAAGGCAACTTTCTTGGTGGATGGTCTCCCCTCTAGTAATTCAGGGCAGACCTTTCATACAACCCACTCTGGTAGCCACAGTGACCACGGACGCCTCCTTGATAGGGTGGGGGGGCATTATCTAGGCAGGACAGTCCAAGGTACTTGGCAACCTCACGAGTACCATCTGCATATCAATGTCCTAGAAATAAGAGCGGTGCTCCTAGCGTTGCAAGCCCTTCAAGACTCTCTTCCTTCCGGGACCATTGCAATCCAAATGGACAACATGTCAGTGGTGTGGTACATCGACAAACAGGGCGGGACCAGGTCTTACCCCTTGTGTCGAGAAGCACTCAGACTGTGGCAATGGGCTATTTCATCCCAACATTTTCTGATAGTAACGCACATCCCTGGGAAATCCAACGTCATAGCGGACAGGCTCAGCAGAGCTATCCTCATGCCTCACAAGTGGTCTCTGATCAGGAAGTTGTGGATCTTAGCTTCCACAAATGGGGACAGCCTTGCTGCAACCTATTTGCCACTCCTCTCAACAACAAATGCAGCAGCTACTTCTCCCTACTTCCTCTCCCAGGTCATATACCCAGAGATGCTCTAGTCCACGATTGGCCTCAGGGACTCCTTTTCCCCTTTTCCCCTAATACCAAGACTCATCCAGAAAACAAAATCGTTGGGTTGCAAAATGATCCTCATTGCCCCATATTGGCCTCGACAGATATGGTTCTCTTTCCTGCACCTTCACTTTCTGTATCAACCGTGGATTCTGGACCCAGTTCCAGATCTTCTGATTCATAAATCAGGCAGGTTGCACCAGTCCCTTCAAACTCTCAAGCTCACAGCTTGGTTACTCCACTTCCAACCTTAGCCAGGCTTTCCAGTATCTCCCCAGCAGTCCGTGATATTATTGTTTCCTCACATAAGTCTACTATGAGGAAAACGTATGCTAGTAAATGGAAAGAGTTTTCTTACTGGGCAGAATCAAGAAATTTGGATCCCTTTTCAGCCTCAGTCCATGAAATTCTTAAATTTCTAGCACAACTCTTTCAGTCTGGTGCGGCTTCTGGTACCATTAGAGTACAGCTAGCTGCTATTTCTAATTTTCATATCAGTACATTTAACTCTAGCATAATGTCTCATAAGCTCTGCAAGGCCTTTATGAGAGGAACATCTCTTCTTAGACCCCCAGTTAGAGATCCTCCTCCTCCTTGGGATCTCAGTTTAGTTTTAGCTTCCTTAATTTTGCCTCTCTTTGAACCAGCAGCTTCATGTTCCTTGAAATTTCTTGCTTGGAAGACACTTTTTCTGGTTGCTATCACTTCAGCTAGATGTGTCTCCGACCTTCAAGCACTATGTGTTCGTCCTCCTTACCTGGTGTTTCACAAGGACAGAGTTTCTCTGAGGACCAATCCATCCTTTATTCCTAAAGTCTGCTCAGAGAACAATTTAAATCAATCCATAGATCTCCCAGTCTTCTTTCCCAATCACAGCAACAAAGCAGAATACAAGCTCCCCCAGTTGGATGTGCACAGACAATTGCGCTTTTACCTCCATAGAACTAAGGAACTAAGAAAGTCAGACCAGTTATTTCTTTCTGATGCTTTCAACAAACAAGGCCTTCCAGTTTCTAAGATGACCTTATCCAGATGGTTATCTGATACTATTGCCTTTATTTATGAGTTACTAAATAAAGAGCTACCAGCTAAACAAAGAGGTCATTCTACTAGAACATTAGCCACCTCTGTAGCTTTTCAGTCTAGGTTGCCCATAGACTTAATCTGTGCAGCTGCCACTTGGGCAAACCCTCACACTTTTATCTCTCATTACAAGGTGGATATGGTCTCCCGGAGAAGAGCTTCCTTTAGTTCTACTGTTCTGAAGAGTGTGTTCCAATGAGCCACCCGGGATTTTAGGTGCTAGGGACACTGTCCCAAACAGCAAGAATGAAGGCGAGATGGACAACTTAACATAAAGAATTTATGTACCTACCATAACGTTTCATGTTAGTTGTCTTCATCTCACCTTCCTTCTTGCTTCCCTCCCTCCTTCCCCCTTCCTAGAGGATTGAGAGGAGCTCCTTTTTGTTTTTCACTGGCTGAGTATCTTTTATTACTTCACATGCCAGGTAATTTATGACTCTTTCTTTGTTTAGGTGTATTGGACAACCAGTTTTTAGGTAACTGGTTACCCTACTTATGTCTAGTGTGCGCTATTACAAATGAGATCTGGGTAGCTGACGCTGGGAATTCTGGGATAAGGGGTAGCCTCGAGCCAGTAAACAGCTCTCGAGCTATAGAAGATGGCCGAGTCGGAGCCGAGGATTGGCTCCGAACCCAAACAGTAAGAAGGAAGGCGAGATGAAGACAACTAACATGGAACATTATGGTAGGTACATAACTTCTTTCTACTGGTCTATTCAATACTGTTGTATTCTCCATTATTGCAGTATCTGGATGGCTATTCCTATATAGGTAGGGATTCCCTTTTGAATTCCTCTCTCCTAAACTTTCTTGAAAGGTATGTGCCATCTCATTTGATTTGTAGCCTATCTCTTGGAACTCATTAAGTAGAGTCTCAGCTGTTTCTAAAAACTTGGCATCTTGACTAGTAAGTCTAGAAGCCCTTAGCACCTGGCCTTTAACTATGTTTTTGTATACATGTGTAGGGTGCATACATGTTCGGTGCAATATGGAATTCCTCCTACATTCTTTTCTAAAAAGCTGGGTGTGTATACTGTTCTCTTCTTTTATTACCAGAACATCTAGAAACTCTATCTCATTGCTTGACCATTTACCTTCAAAAGTTAGGAAACTAGTCTTGGTATTAATGTATTCATTGAACTCTTTAAGTGTGGATTCTTCATCATTCCATAACAAAAAAATATCATCAACAAAACTTTTTATAGTGAAATATTATCATGATAGATACTATGTATAAAATATGTAGACTCCCAATATGCCATCACCAAATTGGCATAGGAGTTTGCACAGGGTGTGCCCATCGCAACTCCTTTCTGTTGTAAGACGTATGAACTGTCATATACAAATACATTATTCTTCAGCACGATATCCATTAGCATGGCACATCTTATTATTGTTTCTCTAGGCATACCCTTTTCTTTCAATTGTAACCTCATGTATTCTACCCCTATGTCATTAGGAATGGAGGTAAATAATGAATTAACATCCAACGTTACCATCCATTTAATCTCATCATTTTTAGGAGATGTTGCGTATTCAGTGAGGCTTTCTAGAAAACATTGTGTATCTCTTACTATTGATGTTTGTTCAACAATTTCCTTAATTGTTTCTCTAGATATACTGAAATGGTCTCAGTTAGCCATCCCTTACTGGACACTATGGGTCTCATAGGTGGATTTCTGACATCTTTATGAACCTTAGGAAGTCCTCTAAAAGTTGGTATAGTTGGTTTCTCAATCAAGAAATATTTGTATAAATCAAAATCAATTGCATTACATAGGAACATATACAGCTCATCATGTACATTGTGAATGACTTTGTTTAGCTGTGTAAAATTCATTTTTAAATATGTGTCACTGTCTTCTAGGAGATTGATCATCTTAGTATTATACATTATGGCATCTAAAACCAATACTGCTCCACCTTTGTCGGCTCCCCTGATCACAATTTCTTTATTCGACTGTAGCTCTGTGAGTGCAAGCTGCTCCTGATTATTTAAATTGTAAAAGTCATGTCTAACATTCTTTGCACTATACAATTTCATTAAATCCTTTTCTACTGCTTCCTCAAAGGATTCAATTAAAGGATGCGTTTGGGGCACAAACGTAGATTTTTTTTAAAAACATTGTTAACACTACTATAATCAGTATTGCCAAACATTAGCTTTAGATTCAGATTCCTAGTAAACATCTTTAAATCTAACAAGTGATCTGCGTAGTCTACATCTTTAGCTGGAATAAAAGACAAACCTTTATTTAAAAGTTTTTTTCACATTGTGTTAAAACATTTTGAAATATTAATCACTAGGTTTGACTCACATGTCTCAAAGTCTTCTTCTGAAATTCTAGCTTCTCATCTGGTAGTTTCCGTTTCTTGGGTCCTTGCAAGGGAGACCATGGTGTTTTCTGCTGTAATCTGATGAGTAAAGGAAAAGGGCAAAACCCATTAGCAGAAATATGTGCTGTCGAAGCACTCGCTTGATCATTTCTATCTACTTCACTGTTGGTGTTTTCTTTCCTACTAAATGATTCAGTTGTACGAGTCTCTTTTTCCATGTCTCTCTGGCTGGTAGAATATGTTCCTACAACATTTTCTGATCTACTGTCACTATTAGGTAGCATTAACTTGATGTTAGTAGCATTTGGATCTGGGTTGGCCCCGAGCTACCCCCTTTGGAAGTTCAGCTCTGAGGGAGGAGGAAAGGGTTTTCCATGGGGCCTCAGCATTCAAGGTGGTAGAATGAGCCTTCTCATTTTATAGAGAACCATCGTCTCATGTATTGGATACCATTCCCTATCTCTGTTTGGCTTCAAGCTCTGAGTCCATCAGACCTACTCCACAGAGACAGCTGGTTCCATTTAGTCTCCAGACAGTTCCAATAGAGGAACTCCCCCTGTCTTCCAGTACCTCCCCTGAACATCCCACAGAGGAGGTTCCTCTGAAGCGGATGTGTAAAAGGAGGCACATAGACTCCTCCATGGAGTCACTCATGGAAGATACTGATTTTGATAAGGGAGAAGGATAACCCAGATCACCACCTGATGACATCTCCTTTGGGGATAGTTTAGAAATCCTTAAGCGAAAGGGTGGATGGTTGTCGCAAACTCCTCCTGAAGAATCAGTGTTCCTGGAGGCTTTTGGTGCTGGCCTATCTATGTCTTGGGTGACCCCATCGGCAAACAGACTTATTGACCTGGTTTTACACTGGGCATGGAAGGAGCCAGACACTGTTGAGCCGATACACAAGTGCCAGGACAAATTATTGGCCCCTCGTTTCAGTTGTCCTTACTGGAGCAAAGGAGTCCTGGTTCATGCCATGGTGGTTGCAGCAGCCACTAAAAAAGGGCTAGCTGAGTAGAGCTCTTCTGTCAGTCCACCTATGAGGGAGACCAAAGTGTTAGACAGATTTGGAAGGTTGGTGTTCGCCTTAGCTACTTTTGCTTTGAGGTCACTTAATTTCTTGGGACATTTCACTATGCTGCAGAGAGTTCTGACTAAAGAACTTTCAAATTCTCTCTCTGAGTCCGTGGCTGCTGAAAATTTCAAGAAGACTTCCTCGCAGCTGGCCACTATTTCAAATGTGACAATGGGGATACCTTGCGAGCAGCCAATTCAGGTTTTGTGATAAGGAGACACACTTGGATGTGGCTATATGACTTTGCAGAGCCCTTTAAGATGTCTTTTGTTAACGCCCCTTTTGATGGCACATCCTTGTTTGGGCCATCGGATAAGGATAATCTATCCACAGCAAACAAGAAGGAAAGACACTGCCTGCAGTGAGAATCAGGTTTTCTACCCCTCAACGGATTTTTTCTAGAAATCAAAGAGGTGGTAAGAAGATGTTGTTCCATAAATCTCAGGAACCTTTCCATGATTCATGCAGAGATAATTCCTCCAGAGACAGAGGAAAAAAATTTAATGGTAAAAGTCAGTCTAGAGGCATAGGAAGCCTGCACAACCAGGGCTTTAGAGATTCTTTTTCTGACAGGTCCTATCAGCGCCCGTGAAGGGCTGCCCGACTGCCCAGTTCTGGAGAAAGTCAGGGGTCTATCCTCTTTGTATCTAGATGCCTGGACAAATATCACAACTGATCTATGGGTGCTAAAAATAATATCCAGAGATTATTTCATACCCTTTTCCCTTCTTCCTCTTTGTTGGATGAAGAAACTTCCCAACATTTCACCCAGTTAGAGGAAGGAAGCAGAACAAGAAGTACAAAAACTGCTAGAAAGAAAAAGGGTCCCAACCGACCAGACAGAATTTGAAATTTACTCACGCTTCCTTTTAGTGCCAAAGAAAACAGGTGACATCAGACTCATTTTGGATCTAAACGGTTTGAACCAGTATATGAAGAAGGCAAAGTTCTGAATGGTCATGCTTCAGTCCATCCTGCCTCTTCTGAACAAAGATGACTGGATGTGCTCTACAGACTTTCAGGACATATACTGTCCCATAAAAATAGACAGATGATACAGAAGGCCTCTTCACTTTTAGCTGGGAGCCATTCATTACAAGTTCAGAGCTCTGCCCTTTGGATTTACCACAGCTCCCAGGGTGTTTACCAAATGCATGTCAGTAGTGGAAGCTCAATTGAGGCTCAAAGGACTCCAGTTGTTTCCATATCTAGACTATTGGCTCCTCACTGCCCCCTTCAGGCATCAATTTCAACAAGCCAAGGGCTATTTGCTCCAGATTTGCAACACCTTGGGCATTTCAATCAATCCTGCCAAATCACAGCTTGCTCCAGTTCAGACCCTTGAATTCATCAGGACACTTTTGAATACTACAACTCAGGTGGCATATTTAGCTTTCCACCACATTGTTTCTTTACTATATCAAGTACAGGATAGTCTCTCTCATCCTTCTCCTCCAGCAAGGTTAGTGCTTGGAGCACTGGGGTCTGTGTCAGATGCCATAGTACTGTTTCCCTTAGCCCGCTTCTTTATGTGAATTCTCCAGTGGACCTTAGCTGCATAGTAGTCCATTCTGCATCAGGCCCTGTCATTTCAGATAAAACTCTCCTAGATTTGTATACGCTATATACGTAGGTGGATTCAGTCTGACAATCTGTTTCTGGGCAGACACTTTGTTCTTCCAAATCCAGTTGCCACAGTGACCATGGACGCTTCCCAACTGGGTTGATTTGGGGGCATTTCTTGGGAAGGATGGTCCAAAGCTTGTGGTCCCCCCAAGAAACTAAATTACATATCAGTGTTGTAGAGATGAGAGCAGTCCTTTTAGTGTTCCAGGCATTTTAAGAATCTCTCTCTTTCTGGGGACTATTGCAGTTTAGACAGACAATATGTCGGTAGTCTGGTACATCAACAAGCATGAGGAACCCGATCTTACCCTCCCCGTGCAGAGAAGCCATGAGAGTGTGGGGATGTCGATCTCTTTAGACCACTTTTTAATTGCGATGCACATTTTGGTGAAAACAAACATGCTGGTAGACAAACTGAGTGGATCTGTTCTGATGAGTGGCCCATCAGCCACTCAGTAGCAAATATGATCTTCAGGCATTGGGCCAACCTTGCTGTGACCTGTTTGCCTCCCCCTTCAACAAGTGCAGCAAGTACTTTGCTGTGATCGCCCTTCAAGGGGGAGTCTCTGAGAGACACTCGGCTTCACGCTTGGCCCTCCGGTCTCCTTTTTGCTTATTCTCCTCTTCAGCTCCTTCCAGAATTCTTACAGAATGCAAGCAGGCTGAAGAGCTATGTAATCCTCATTGCCCCTTTCTGGTCCCAGCAAGTTTTGTTCCCCTTCCTATGTTCTCATCTTCATTATCCTCCATGGATACTGGAGTCTCATCAGGATCTCCTGTCTCACCTATTGGGGATTCAACATCCCAACCTTCTAACCCTCAGCTTAACCGCATGGTTTCTCCTCCTCCAGTAATAGTTAGACAGTGCAGGCTCTCTTCCCCAGTTTGTGACATTATTTTGGCGTCACAGAAAACCTCAACCAATAAAGCGTATAGGATCAAATAGAAAAGATTTTTCTGTCTGGGTTTCTAACCAAAATATTGATCCTTTTTTGGTGCCAACTTATTCAGTTCTTTAATTTCTTACAACCCTTTTTAATCAAGGGGCCAGTTTTTGTATAATTAAACTTCAGTTGGCAGCAATCTCTAATTTCCATTCAGGAAATAAATCTTTGTCCCTGGTTTCCTCTAGATTGTGTAATGTTTTTATGAAGGGCATTTTTCTCTTCAGACCTCAGGTAAAGGATCCCTCACCACCTTGGTAGCTTATGGTAGTTCTTCAGGGTTTAACTCAGAAACCCTTTGAACCATCAGACAAATGTGATCTAAAATTTATTTCATGGAAAACAAACTTTTTGCTAGCAATAACTTTAGCAAAAAGAATTTCTGAACTCCAGGCATCCTGTTATATTATTTTTTCATAAATATAGGGTTTCTCTACGGACCAACCCTTTTTTTGCTCCTAAAGTGGCATCTGAAAATAACATCAACCAGTCTATTAATTTACCAGTCTTTTTTCTGAATTTTTCCAGTAATGGAAAGTTCATGCTACATCTCCTTGATGTGCATAGCCAACTACGTTTTTATCTTAACAGGACAAAGCAGTTTAGAAAGGCAGATCAGCTTTCTGTATCTTTTTCCTTAAATCACCTGGGTCAGTCAGTTTCTAAACTTACTCTGGGTAAATGGATTTCACTGATTTATTCTCAAAAAAGCTTCATATTACCAAGACCTCCCCGAGCTCATTGTACTCGATCCTTGGCTACTTCATCAGCCGTTTGGTCAAGGAAGTCTATTGACAATATTTGTGCAGCAGCCACATGGTCCAAAGCTCATACCTTTTATTTTGCACTGCAAATTGGACATCATATCTAGAAATACAGCCACCTTTGGTTCAGCAGTGCTCCGGAATATCCTTCCATAAGGGCCACCAAAGGTTTACATAGTTGGGGACTTTGTCCCATTAGTGAGGAAGAATGAAAAGGACAACATCAGATTTATAAGTTATGTACTCATTATAACTAGGCATCCATGTTGTCCATTTTCATTCTTCTCACCTTCCCTCCCATCCATTCCTCGTCCTTTCCTTTTTTTCTTCTTCTGGAAGAACCTATTGAACTGTGTTTGTAACCTACTGTTCCAGGTTTGAGCCCTGTCTTTATTTCTGTCTATCTTGTTTTTCTCTTGAAAAAACTGGGAGATTAGGCAGTAAAGTTGATCTGAGGCAATGTGGATGGAGTAGAGGATTGTGGGTAGAGGGAGGAGCTCAATAGCTGGATCCAAAATCTAGTATATGTGGCCAAGTCGGATCTGAGGATCGGATCCAAACCCATTAGTGAGAAAGAATGAAAATGGACAATACAGATGCCGAGCTACAGTGAGTATGTACGTAACTTATAACTATACAAAACAGCAAACAAGATCTGAGGTATTAGGAAAAACAGGAAAGCTACCATCCAAGGTCTCACACCGAAGAAGGAAGTTATATCCACAGAACAAAACAAATGGAGACCTCCATGATGTAAAATGAACTGAATTTATTAAAAAACAAGCGCTTTCACGTACAATAGGTACGCTTCCTCAGGTTTACAAAAAGACTCAATATGAATGCTTTATATACCTTAGCCCAACAAATTCATCAGTCAATTACATAAAACACTTATTCAATTAATTAACCAATCCATTCAACAAACTCAACAGGGTGTGGTAGAACTCAATATTACTAGAGTAAATGTGTATGTATAAGCCCCTTTTTGATCTGAGGTATGTTAGTGGACATAGCATTATAAGTAAGGGAGGAGCTGGAGAGTTCTAGTGGACACGAGTTGTAAAAAATGGCAGAGTAGGATCCAAGGGTTGCATCTGAACCCAACTATTGAGGAAGAATGAAAATGGGTAACACAGCTGGAATGTTATGGTGAATACATAACTTCTGTTTATTGATTCTCCTTGTAAAGTAGTATCTGATGTCATTATCATTTGTTCCTCAACTGATGGGTTTTGGATCTGTCCTCGGATCTGACTTGGCCACTTTTACTAGGCTCTTGGATACAACTCTTGAGGTTCCCCCCTTTACCTATAATGCCGCAGTAACACTGCAATAGCTCATATCACATTTTCTGCCTTATCAATACAGACACAAATCCTTCTCGTTGAGCTATGGGGGTGTAGTTTTAGTAATAGGTGTGATTTCCTTTCTGTTTTCTCTAATAGCTTCATCTTTTTTTATTACCTGTTCCTGCATTACCATAGATTTTTGAGTTTCTGTCACGTCAAGCATAACGTTTACTAATCTTTTCTCTTTCTACCCTCAGTAGTCTCCGTACCATTGCTGGTACTTTTTTGTTTATTTACATTTTTTCTTCCTACCTTTCAGAGGGTAATCCTTTTTCTACCATTTTTAGTAGTTCTGTATAAACACACACACACACACACACACACACACACACACACACACACACACACACACACACACACACACACTAGATTAAACTATTTATCTACTGTAAGCCTGTCTTCTTTCTTTTGGCTGCTATGGCTGACAAACCCACTGGGTATAAGAAATACACCTCCTGTGGGTGTAAGATCCCCAGTTCTGATACCCAGAGGGAATGTGTTTATTGTCTGGGTGCTGCCTACTTAGACACTGTCTGCATAATTTGTGCTGTGTTCAACACCAGAGCCCTTAGTGACCAGTGTAACAAACTTGTCCAAAGGGGTCTGCTACCTTCTTGTTCTTTCTGTCTTTCAGTTCTTGGTTCTGGGCTCACCCCCCCCCCCCACACACACAAAAACACCAAAGCCCTCTTAGAAGGCAAAAGAATCCAGGGAGCAGTCTGCCACCTGCTCTCCTAAATCATCTCCAATTTTGGAGCCTCTAGTCAAATTACAGAAAATGTCAGACCTGAGGACCTGGTTCCACAGATTCTCTCTGGAGCCTGTCTCTCCTTGACTGCATTCTTCCTTTCCCCAAGTGACCTTGAGGAGAGAGCACTGGTCCCAGTCTACTAATTCTACCATTAGGTCTACAAGAGCCTTTCTAAAGCCAATATAGATAGGATGGTGAGGAAGTTCCTCAGCTCTGATTCAGAAGAGGGTTATCCCTGCTCCATTTATCAGATCTGTGAGCCTCCCTTCTGTTTCCCACATTGTAATTTCTCTTTCTCCAATATGATCAACAGTCTTGGAGCCCTTGGATTCGAGAACCCCAAGAGTGTGTACGTCAGATCTAAAGGTCTTCAACTCTATGTCCCTGACTTGTCCAGTACTGATCCCCTTGGATAGTTTGAGTCTTTGAGATGAAGCATTAGGCTGGTTCCAGGGGGCTTGCTTCTACCCCAAAGTTGTTGGAGCCATCCCTGTCCCTTTGGGCTTTTGTGTTGGGCAGCTTGGGTTCAACTCCCCCTCTAGGCAGGGGTCTGGGAGGGTCAGGGCTTGGTTACATTAGGGACTTCATCTCTGGTTCAACCAGCTATGGCTTCTCCTGGTTCTTCTCCCTTTGAGGTAGTGGAGAGGGTCTCCTCTTATCTGAGAGACATGACTACTCTTTTTTCTTTGGATCCTACAGCCCTGCTACCACTGGGTCTGAGCTCTGATCCTCACAGACCTATACCACAGGGACAGCTGACCTGCTCAAGTATCCAGACAGTTTCCCTCGAGGAATTACCTCTGTCTTCAGACACCTCTCCATACCACCCCACTGAGAAGGTTCCCTGGAAGAGAATGTGCAAGAGGAGGTACATACATTCCTCTCAGGAGTCACTCACCAAAAGCACTGACTTTGATGAAGGTGAGGTGTCCCCACGGTCTCCACCAGATGATGTCTCCTTCAGAGATATTTTAGAAATCCTCAGGAAGAATAGTGATGATCCTCTGATTCCCCTTCCCAAGAGGAGTCAGTGCTCCTGGAAGCTTTCAGGTCTGGTCTATCTACATCCTGGGTGACTCCCTGCTGATGTCTTATAGATCTAGTCTCTTACTGGGTGTGGAAGGAACTGGAACTGGATAGTATAGAACCCCCCCCCCCACTTTTCTGATATTTTTTTTGCCCCTCCTAAGGGCAGGCCCCACTGGAGTAAGGGGTCTCTGATGCCATGGTTGTGGTGGCAGCCACCAAAAAAGAGTTGGCAGAGCACAGCTCCTCTGTCCATCCCCTAACAGGGAGTCCAGGGTATTGGACAAATTTGGGAAGTGCATTTATGCCTCAACAAACTTTGCCTTACAGTCACTGAACTATTTGGTACAGTTCAGAAGGCTGCAAAGGGATTTGAATAAAGAGCTTTCCAAATCCCTTTCTGAGTATATGTCTGTGGAGGACCACAAAAGTCTTTCTTCACAGCTGGCCACCCTTCAATCCATCTCTAATGTGTCCATGAGGTTAATTTCCCATGCTGCTAAGGGAATGTCGCAGGCAGTAGATTCAGACATGTCTGGATGCATTTGTGCAACTTTCTGGAGCCTTTCAAGTCTTCACTCATCAATGCTGCTTTTGATGGATTGTCCTTGTTTGGTTCCACTGTTAAGGAAATGCTTTCCTGGAGTGAACAGGATGGAAATACCTTGTCTGTTGTGCAGATCCATTTTCTTCCCCTCAGAGATGCTTTACAGGAATCAGCGATGAAGGAGAAAAATGTGGTTCAGTAAGTCCCAGGGTACTTTCCAAGACTGACGAGGTGATACCTCCCCCACAGGCAGAGGGGAGAGTTCTAATGGAAGACGTTGCCTTTGCAGCAGAGGAGGCCTGCAAAGCCAAGAAGTTAAGTTGTCAATCTCGCCTTCGTTCTTGCTGGAAGGGTTCAGAGCCAATCCTCGGCTCCGACTCGGCCACTTACTAAAGCTCGAGAGCTAATTTTACCGGCTCGAGGCAACCCTATATCCCATGATGCTAGGCGATAACTCCCCAGATCTCATTTGCCACTTTCGCTTGCAAGGTGTGTTTTTTTACCGGCTCCTGGTAAGTCTTTTCAATACTTAAATTCAGTCACCCTTTTTGGATTAGTTTTCCACCCAGTTGTTTCTTAGTAGTTAATGGCTATTTTTAATCCTATTCCCGTTAATACCTTTCTTTTTTTCGCCTTATATCCCCCCCACTCTTAGGTTAGGCCTTAAGCCTGCCCCTTTCCTAATTATACTTAGGGATCCTGTGGAGTGTTTGGGTGTGTCAGTATCCCACTTGTTAATATTTTTATTGTTTTTGAGTGTTTTGTGTGTGTGTGTGTGTGTGTGTGTGTGTGTGTGTGTGTGTGTGTGTGTGTGTTTCTTTTTCCTTTTGTGCTCCCCCGACACTGTTATGTCAAAGGAACAAAAAGAAACTAAGGTCTCAGGCTTCAAGAAGTGTGACTTGTGCTGTCAGAAAATGTCTCTGACAGACAGTCGCACTTCTTGTGTTTACTGCCTGGGACCCCTGCACCTGCAGGACTCTTGCTCTGTGTGTCACGCGTTCGGTCCAAGAGTCCTGCAGGAGCGCAGGAACAAACTAATTTTGAGGGGCTTGTTAAAGCCTGAGGGCTCCCCGACTAAGTCTGCGTCGGGGAGGCCTTCAAAACCAGCAAAACCGTTGGCTCTGAGTACCAAGCCTTTGGCTGCTGGCTCTTTGTCTGTGCCTAGATCGGCTCCGGCTGGAGCCGATCCCTCTGAGTCACAGATTCCTGTATCGGCCCCAATCAGTGCCAATACCTCTGAATCCATGCCTTCAGGGTCGGCTCCGGCTGGAGCCGATGTGTCTTCGGCTCCTTCGGCTCCATCAGTATCTAAGGAGAGGTCAAGATCCCCTTCGTTGGAGTCCATCCATTCGGCTCCGAGATCCCCCCTGCTCTCGGAGCAGAGCCATCGGAGCCGATCTTCTCGGTCGTCCAGGCTTTCCAACCACGACCTTGAGAGAGTGGTAAGTAGGCTTGTAAAGTCTCAGGCATTGGCCCAATGATCCGTAGCCCGTCTCATCAGATGGTAGCTATTACGACTCCACCTATTTTTCCTCCTTCGACTCTCCCTCAGAGTTCGGAGCTGGAGCTCCTCGGAGCTGTGACTGTTGTGGTGTCATAGCCAATACCTACACCTTTGGCTCCTTCATCTTCCGCTCCGATCTCCTCCTTGATGCCTTCATTGGAGGGATCCAGGTGCCTGGTCTCGCTCGTCGGCTCCGAGGAGGCGAGTGGCATCGGACCATTGTCCGACCCCGTTCTCCCGCTCGGAGCGTCGGCGCTGGTGAGCTCGGCCCTGACATCGGCCTCGGAGCCTTCCCTGTCGGTGCGGCCTGGGGTTCCCACCTCTTCGGAGCGGGAGCCCTCTGGCCTTTCTGATAGGGGAGCCTTCGAGGTGATTAGGAGTGTACTAGCCCCAGGGCATAGTCAACGGTCAGCTCCATCAGCTCCTCCCACTACAGTGCCTGCTGATGTCTCTTCCCACTCTCTTGCTCCCGGACCCAGAGATCCAAAGCCTCAGGTTTCCCCACTGGGAATATCTTCCTCTTCCAAGGCTTCTCCTGACCTGTCAGCAGAGTCTCCGCATAAGAGGACATGTAAGAGGAAACATGTGGACTCCCCTGAGTCCATTACATCTGATACCGACTTGGATGAGTCGGAGGGATCCCCAAGGTCCCCCTCTGAGGATGTCTCTTTTTCAGACATCCTAGAAATCCTTAAGCAGAGTAGGAACTGGTCTTCCCTTAATCCTTCCGAGGACGAGGCAGTGTACCTGGAGACGTTTGGTTCTCGACCCTCCACCTCCTGGGTGTCTCCGCCTTTCGACCCCCTTATGGAAGTAGTGGCTCAGAAGGCATGGTTGGCCCCAGATTCGGTGGAACCCACCCCTCGGAGGCCATCTAAATTCATCACAGCACCAGTTGACAAACAATTCTTAACAAAAGGTGTACCGGTAGATGCCATGGTGGTAGCTGCAGCCATCAAGAAGGAACTAGCTGATCCTTCAGTACCTATCCATCCTCCTAATAAGGATTCTAGGACCATGGATAGGCACGGTAAGCGGATGTTTTCTTCAGCGACCTTTGCCATGTGGTCACTGAATTACTTCTGTCACTTCACCCGCCTTCAGAGCGATATTCTCAAAGAGTTGGGAGAAGTCTTACAGGATCCGTCAGCTGCTGGGTCCCAGGATAAAATCAACTCACAGCTTGGAACCCTAAACTTGATTGTTAACTCCTCCATGCATCTCATTTCATATGCAGGCGATGGAGCGAGTAGGGCCGCGAGAACAGGAGTGGCCTTAAGGCGTCACGCCTGGATGCGGCTTTGTAATTTTGCGGACCCTTTCAAGGCGTCCTTCACAAATTCCCCTTTTGACGGTTCGGCTTTGTTCGGACCTCAAGTGAAAGACACCTTGACCAGATGCGAACAAGATGGCAAGACTCTTTCTGCCGTAGGAGTCCATTTCTCCACCCCTTCAAGACCATACCCTAAGGGTCAGAAGGGTGGGAAAATGTGGTTCCGCAAATCTCAAGGAGATACGCCTGACGCAAGAGGTCAGTTTACTCCCAGAGGCAGAGGGGGTAACAACAACAGATGCTGCCTGAGGGGTAGAGGGGGTCCGCAGAACCAGGGTAGCAGGGAGCCTCTCTCTGACAAACCCTTCCAGCATCCCTGAGATGTTGCCCGATTGTCCACCTTCGGCGGCAGTTGGGGGAAGATTGTCGCTGTACCCAAAAGCCTGGCTTTCCCTTACTCAAGACAAATGGGTACAGTCGATCATATCTGAGGGTTACAAAATTCCCTTTATATCCAAACCCCAATTCAGCAAAAGGGAACCCTTCCAGACATTCCACCCAGTCTAAGGGAACTAGCAGTACCAGAGATATCAAAACTGCTAGCAAAAAGAGCCATCCAGCCAGTCCCAGCAGGCCAACTAGGATCCGGAATCTACTCAAGGCTCTTTTTGGTACCAAAAAAGACAGGGGACTGGAGACCAATATTAGATCTCAGCAAACTAAACAAGTTTGTAAAGAGAACAAGATTCCGGATGGTCACGCTACAGTCCATTCTACCCTTTCTGGGCAAGGACAATTGGATGTGCTCCATGGACCTTCAGGATGCATACTATCACATAAAAATTCACAGGCGTTCCAGAAGGTTTCTCCGCTTTCAGCTGGGGGCCAGTCACTACCAATTCAGAGCCCTGCCCTTTGGTCTCACTACAGCCCCCAGAGTGTTCACCAAATGTATGGCAGCAGTTACGGCTCACCTGAGACAGCAAGGATTCCAGGTGTTTCCATATCTAGACGACTGGCTCCTCACTGCCACCACCAGGCATCAACTTCTCCAAGCCAGAGATTACACCATTCACTTTTGCAGAGGGCTAGGAATCTCTATAAATTTCGAAAAGTCTGCCTTGTCGTCTTGTCAGTCTATTACCTTTATAGGCGCCAACTTAGACACCATACAACTTTCAGCAAAGTTAACAGATCAAAGGGTCTTAGATATTCAAAACCATGTCCATGTTCTTCTGCAGAGTGACAAAATTCAGGCCAGGTATGTCCTGAAAGTATTGGGTCTTATGGCGGCCGCCATAACACTTCTTCCTCTTGCACGTTTTTACATGCGTCTTCTACAGTGGATGCTTTTCGCCCAATGGTCCTTTCAGCAACTCCCTATGCACCACAAGATCATGATAACTCTAACTTGCAAAAGTCATCTGTCCTGGTGGATATTGTCCCCTCAAGTCCATCAAGGCAGACCCTTTGTTCCTCCTTCCCTGGTCGCCATGGTTACATTGGATGCCTCCCTGATCAGGTGGGGGGGCATTTTCAGGGCAGGATGGTCCATGGCACTTGGCAACCTTTCGAACGCCACCTGCAAATAAATGTCCTGGAGATGAGAGCAGTGCTTTTAATGTTGCAAGCCCTCCACGACTCTCTTCCCCTGGGAACTATTGCAATCCAAACGGACAATATGTCCGTAATGTGGTATATCAACAAGCAGGGCGGAACCAAGTCCTATCCCCTGCGTCAAGAGGCACTCAGACTGGCAATGGGCAGTCTCCTCTCAGTGGTTTCTGATAGCAATGCATATCCCCGGGAAGTCCAACATCATAGCGGATAAGTTGAGCAGAGCAATACTCATGCCACACGAGTGGTCTCTCAAACAATCTGTGGCGGAAGAGATTTTTCAGAAGTGGGGCCTTCCTTGCTGCGATCTTTTTGCTACACCCCAAAACAGCAAATGCCCCGACTTCTTCACCCTCTTCCCCCTTCCAGGCCATCCCCTCAGGGACGCTCTAGTCCAAGATTAGCCTCGGGGACTTCTCTATGCCTTTCCACCCTTTCCGCTAATACCACAAGTAATTCAGAAAGCAACCGCCTTGAGAGCCAAGTTGATTCTCATTGCCCCTTATTGGCCTCGACAGATATGGTTTCTTTTCCTACATCGTTATCTTTTGGTACAGCCTTGGCATCTGGACCCAGCTCCAGATCTGTTGACCCATTAGTCGGGGCAGCTGCACCAATCCCTACACTCTCTCAACCTCACTGCTTGGTTGCTCCACTTCCGTCCCTAGCCAGGCTTCCTATGATTTCTAATCCCGTCCGGGATATCATAGTAGCTTTCCTTAAATCTTCCACCAGAAGGATTTACACTAGTAAATGGAAACGTTTCTCCTTCTGGGCAAAGGCAAGTAATATAGATCCCTTTACTGCCCCAATTCATTCGGTTTTGGACTTCCTAGCCGAAATTTTTCATTCAGGGTCTTCTTCCTATACAGTAAAAGTTCAGTTGGCAGCCATATCGAATTTTTATATAGGCTTATCGGACCAGAACATCATGTCCCATAATCTTTGTAAAGCTTTCCTTAAAGGTGTATTTTTACTTAAGCCTCCGATCAAAGACCCTCCACCTCAGTGGGATCTTAATTTAGTCTTAACATCCTTGATTCTTCCCCCCTTTGAACCTATGGTCTCCTATTCATTGAAATTTCTTTCCTGGAAGACACTCTTCCTAGTCGCCATTACTTCTGCTAGGAGAGTATCTGAGCTTCACACCCTCTGCATTCGTCCTCCCTACTTAATCTTCCATAAAGACAGAGTTTCTCTAAGGACTAATCCATCCTTCTTACCCAAGGTGGCTTCGCAGACAAATTTAAATCAATCAATTGATCTCCCAGTTTTTTTCCCAAACTATACTAATAGAGTGGAGCAAAAGCTACATTATCTAGATGTTCATCGCCAGCTCTGATACTATTTGGATAGAACCAAACAAATAAGGAAGTCTGATCAACTGTTTTTATCGTATGCAGAAAATAAGAAAGGCCTTCCTGTATCTAAGGTAACCCTATCTAGGTGGCTGTCTTCTGTGATTACATGTATTTATAAACTCAGAGGTTGAGAATTGACTTCTAAGCCAAAAGCCCATTCAACTAGAGCACTAGCTACATCTACAGCTTTTCAAGCTAGACTACCAATAGACACTATATGTGCGGCAGCCACATGGGCCTCTCCTCATACCTTTGTTTCGCATTACAAATTGGACATGGCCTCCAGGGACAGAGCAAAATTTGGTACCACTGTTCTCAAGAGTCTGTTCCAATGAGCCACCCAGGATGAAGGTGCTAGGGACACAGTCCCATCCAGCAAGAACGAAGGTGAGATTGACAACTTAACATTGAGAAGTTATGTACCTACCATAACGTTCCATGTTAGTTGTCTTCTCTCGCCTTCTTTCTTGCGTCCCACCCACCATCCCCCTAGCCTGGACAGACCGAGAAGATCTTCCCTTCTTTGAAGGATCCTTATATTCCCTTGTTTCACCATCTAGGTGTCCTAGGATAGCTATAGTGTAGATAACGATCTTTGGGAGGTTTTATCCTTCTTCCTCCTCTTTTCCAGTTGGAGGATTTTTTTTATTGGCCTATGCTGGGTTTTTAGCTTCCAAACGAGAGGGGGGAGTTATCGTCTAGCATCATGGGATATAGGGTTGCCTCGAGCTGGTAAAATTAGCTCTCGAGCTTTAGTAAGTGGCCGAGTCGGAGCCGAGGATCAGCTCCGAACCCATCCAGCAAGAAAGAAGGCGAGAGAAGACAACTGACATGGAACGTTATGGTAGGTACATAACTTCTCATTTTCTGTGACACATTTTCAGATAAACCATTTTAGCTCTCCTGAAAGGTTGCCTAAGTGCTCATCTCTGGAGGCAGACAGGGGCACTTGCCTCTGTTACCAGACACCTAGGCATCATTCACAAAAGATACATGGGTGCAGAAAATCATATCCAGAGGTTATTTCATGCCATTTTCATAAATTTCCCAAACAAAAGGAAAAGGCTCCCAGACGTTTCACCGATTCAGAAGGAGGGAACATGTCTAGAATTTCGAAAGCTGCTAGACAAAAGAGTCATCCAGGAGCTCTCACCAGACTAGAAAGGATTCAGAACCTACTCAAGATTCTTTTTAGTGCCAAAGAAAACAGAGAACCTGAGACCAATTCTGGACCTCAACAAACTGAATCAATTTGTCTGAATGGTCATGGTTCAATCCATTTTGCCATTTCTGTGAAAGGATGATTGGATGTGCTCTGTTGATCTTAAGAACATGTACTATCATATCAAGGTGAATGGATGCTCCCGAAGATATCTGCACTTTCATCTGGGGCCAGTCACTATCTGTTCAGAACCCTGCCCTTTGCTCTCACCTCAGCCTCCAGGGCATTTACCAAATATATGGCAGTGGTAGCAGTTCACTTGACACTGCTAGGATTCAGAGTGTTTCAATACTTAGATGACTGACTTCTCACTGCCCAGCCAGGCTTCTCCTCAAAAAATCCAAGGACTACTAGCTCAAGTTATGTCAATCCCTAGGCATCACAGTTAACATTTGCAAATCTCATCTTCAACCTTTTCAGAACCTGGGATTCACAGGTGCCCATTTGGACACAGTTGGTCAGATAGCATCCCTTCCACCCAACAGAGTGCGGACCATCAGGTGTGAAGTAAAACAAGTCATCTCATACTCTTCCCCTCCAGCCAAATTGATCCTTCAGACTTTAGGGCCAATGGCCAGAGCCATATCCTTGACTGGATGTTGCCATTTTCTTTCATTCCTCAACACATGGGTATCATATCCGACCTCGGCTCCAACTCATCTGTATATACTTAGACTCTTGGATCCGACTCGAGCTCTTCCCTTTACCCAAAATGCCACAGATGCTTCTAATACCCGAGAACTTGTTTGCTGTTTCTATGCTTCAGATGTGGATCACACTCTCTTGCAGTCTTTGTGAGTTGTTTCTAAATTTCTCGTGAATTAAAATAGAATATTGTTATATTCTCTTTATCTTTCTGTACTATATCTCACCCTTTCTCCCTTTTTCCCTTTATCAAGATTCTCTGTGTTAGGTTTTCAAGCTCTTTTGCTCTCTTAGCCATAGTTGGTAAACTCTTTTTCTTTTCTCCCACAATTATTTCCTATCTTTATACAGTGTATCTTCTATATACCATTGCGGGTATATTTTTTCTATCTTTTTAATTAAAAAAAAAAACTTGCTTCCTAACATTTTTAACTTCTGGATATAACTGAAAAGCCAAAGATTTTAAGAAGTGCACTTCCTGTGGGCATAAGATACCCAATTCTGATGCCCACAGGCAGTGCATATATTGTTTAGGAGTGGCCCACCTTAAAACCTCCTGTCAGATTTGTGCAAGTTTCAGTTCTCGGGCCTTAAGCAATCTTCGCAATAAATTGGTGTTAAAGGGGGTTGCTGCCTGCATAGTCTTCCACTGCTGCTTCCATCTCAGGATCTCAACCCCCCCATTAAGGAACAGAAATCCTCTTCAGAGTCCAAGGAGCATAGAAAATGCTCTCCTGCCCGATCTCTGAAATCTGCTCCAGCCTCTGAGCTGCCAGTTAAACTACCTAAAAGTTTGGATCTGATATCTTCAGTTCTGACATCAGGGACACGCAAATCTCCTCAGTCTCAGACCCTTCATTTTTCACCAGAGCCTATTTCCCCATGGTTCCAGTCACCTCTCTTACAAGAGACTCCAATGGGAATGTCATGCCCCCTTCCACACTGTCCTCTTTTGGGTTCTTCTGGAGTCTTTCTGAAGCAAATGTGGATAGGAAGATGAGAAAGCTCCTCAGGGCTCAGATTCAGATAGGAATATTACTGTCTATGTCACCCATCTGTTCCAGCAGCATCCAGCCTGTACCTCATCCAGTTGTATCTCCTTCAATGATCCATCCAATAATTTTGGAGCCATCGGATCCAAGTCTTCCGAGAGTCGACATGTCAGATCTGAAGATAGCTAGGTCTTTAAATCTAACTGCACCCCTAACTCATTCAGTGGCAGTTCTCTTAGGACAGGACGAATTCTTTGAGTTGAAGCTTCAGCATTAGATTCAGGGGATGGTTTCTACTCTGAGATTTTTAGAACCATCACTTCCCTATGGTGCTGGACAGCTGAGGTCCAGCTCTTCCCTTGAGACAGGAGACTAGGCAGTGCTGGGGCTCAGTAATTCCTGGAGCTTCAGCTCTGGTGAGGCCAGTAGTGGCTTCACCGAGTCCTTCTGCATTTGAGATGGTGGAGAGGATTTTCTCTCACCCAAAGGTCCACTCTACTCTTATCTCTTCAGATCCTTCTACCCTGCCAACTTTGGATCTGAGTTCTAAGCCTCATCAACCTATTCCGCAGGGACAAATGGCCTATTTGAGCCTCCAGGCAGCTCCACTACCAAAAGTTCCTCTATCTTCCTACACCTGTCCAGATCATCCCACTGTAGTGATCCTCCAGAAGAGATTGTGCAAAGCGAGGCACATAGATTCCCCTCTGGAATCTTTAACCAAAGACTCTGACTTCGATGAAGTAGAGGTGTCCCAATGTCTCCACCAAAAGATGTCTCCTTTAGTGCATTCTAGAGATCCTTAGCCAGAATGGTGGATAGTCTTCTGATCCCCCTTCCCAGGTGGAGTCAGTGTTCCTAGAACCCTTATGGTCTGACCCATCAATGTCTTGGATTACCCCCTGGTGATGACCATATAGATCTCATGTGTTACAGAGCATGAAAGGAACCAGATACTGTGGAACCATCCATTGTCAAAAGGACAAATTTATTTCCCCTCCAAAGGGCAGGCCACAATGGAGTAAGGGAGTTCCTGTGGATGCCATGGTTGTAGCAGCAGCCACTAAGGAAGACCTAGCAGAACAGAGCTGTCCTGTCCATCTTCCTAAAAGAGAGTCCAAGGGGATGGACAGGTTTGGAAAGCAGGTTTACATCTTGGTGACCTTTGCTTTATAGTCCCTTAATTGTTTGGCACATTTCACCAGTTTGTAGAGAGACATGATTAAAGAACTTTCCAAGTCTCTTTCTTGGTCCATGTCTGTGGAGGAGCATAACGGGTAACTTGGTAGCTGGCCACCCTTCAGCCTCTTTCTAATGCATCCATGAGGTTAATCACTCATGAAGCAGAAGGTTCCTCATGGGCAGTGAGTTCAGGAAAAGCCATCAGGAGACATGCTTAGATGTGCTTGTGCATTTTTGTGGAGGATTTCAAGTCTTCTTTCATCAGTGGTCCCTTTGATGGATCTTCCCTATTTGACCTAATAGTAAAGGAAACACTCTCCCACAGTAAGCAAGACTGAAGGACCTTGTCTGCCTGGGAATATGTTTTTCTACCCCTCAGAGATCATTTTCCAGGAATCAGCACAGAGGTAAGAAGGTGTGGTTCTGAAAGTCACAAGGTCCTTACCAAGACACATGAGGGAAACTTCCCCCAGAGGTGGGGGGGTTCTAATGGAAGGCAACTATCCTCATGGCAGAGGAGGCCCGCAGAACCAAGGGTTTCAAGTTGTTTTCTCAGATAAACTCTTCCAGCACTCCTGAAGGGTTGCACAACTGGTCTTCTTTGGAGGCAGTCGGGGACACTTATCTCTGCACTCAGAAGCCTGAGCATCAATAACAAGAGATACTTGGGTGCAAAATATTATATCTAGAGGCTATTCCATTCCTTTTTTACAAACCTCAGCATCCAAATGGAAAAGGCTCCCCAATGTTCCACCCAGTCAGCAGGAGCTAGCAGCCTTAGAAATTCAAAAGCTGTTAGACAAGAGTCATGCAAGAGGTCCCACCAGACCAGAGAAGATTCAGAATTTACTCAAGGTTCTTTTTAGTGTCAAAGAAAACAGGGAACCCGAGCCCTATTCTAGATCTCAGCATTCTAAATCATTTTGTGAAGAGCTCCAACTTCTGGATGGTCATGGTTCAGTCCATTGTACCTTTTTTGCAGAAGGACATCCTCTATCGATCTCTAGGATGTGTACTATCACATCAAAATGAACATATTTTCCCTTATATTCCCACGCTTCCGGCTGGGGGACAGTCATTAGCAGTTCAGACCCCTGCCCTTTGGTATCACCACAGCCCCCAGGGTGTTAACCAAATGTATGGCAGTGGTAGCAGCTCACTTGAGACAGCTTGGATTCCTTACCTTAGACAATTGGCTGTTCACTACCCCAGCCAGACATCTCTTTGAGAAGACGAGGAACTACTTACTCCAGTTATGCCAGTCTTTAGGATTCACAGTTAAATATGCCAGGTCGCATCTACAACCCATTCAAGTCCTGGAGTTTATAGGAGCTCACCTGGATACTACCAGTCAATTGTCATTCCTTCCTTCAGAGTACAGTCCATAAGATTGCAGGTGAGACAGATTCTTCCACACTCTTCTGCCCCAGCAAATTAGTTCTTCAAGCTTTAGCATCAGTGGTGGCTATTAATTTGGTCCTGATGGCTCAATTCCACATGTATGTTCTTCAGTGGACTCTAGCTGTACAATGGTCAATCCTTCTACAGCCTCTGTCCTAGTCAATAAAACTTTCATGAGTTTGCAAAGATTCTCTGCATTGGTGGGTACAGTCTAATGAAGTTAGTCATGGATGCCCTTTCATGTTTCCACCCCTGGTAGCCACGGTGACTTTGGACACCTCCCAGTTGGGGTGGGGGGAATTTCTTGGGACAGGAAGTCCAAGGCACGTGGTCCCTAGAAGAGATACATCTGTATATTAGTGTCCTGGAGATGAGGGAGGCCCTCCTTTCATTGCAAGCCTTTCAAGACTTTCTTCCTCCAGGGACGATTGCTATCCAAACAGACAACATGTCAGTAATTTGGTACATGAACAAACAGGAGGAAACCTAGTCCTATCCCCTTTGTTGAGAGGAAATAAGAGTGTTGCAGTGGCTGATCTCCTCCAACTGCTTTCTTATGGCAATGCATATACCAGGGAGCTCCAGCATGCTAGTGGACAAACTCAGCAGGTCCATTCTGATGCCTCACAAAGGACCTCTCAATTAATCAGTGGTGGAGAAGATCTTCCGTCTGTGGGGTCAATTTTGCTGTGATCTGTTTGCCTCTT
Organism: Protopterus annectens; assembly: GCF_019279795.1. Classification (NCBI taxonomy): domain Eukaryota; kingdom Metazoa; phylum Chordata; order Ceratodontiformes; family Protopteridae; genus Protopterus; species Protopterus annectens. The sequence continues at coordinate 1,969,763,680 of NC_056728.1, forward strand.
CCCAGAACAAGTGTAGCAGGTTCTTTGCCCTCACCCTTCCCCTGGGGGAGTCACCAAGAGATGCACTAGTCCATGTTTGGTCAATTGTTTGTCTCATTCTTTTCCAACAAATTAGGTAGACCAGTTTCTAAAGTTACCTTAGCCAGATGGTTGACAGAATGTCTGTTCTTTGTTTACAGTCAGCAAGGTTTGTTCTTACCCAGCCCTCCTAAAGCACACTCCACTAGGTCTATGGCAACTTCATCTGCCTTCTGATCTAGGATTCAATTGATGACATTCGTGCTGCAGCTACTTCGTCCAGTGCTCTCACATTTGTTGCTCATTACAAATTGGATTTGACTTCCAGAAGTAGGGTTGCCTTTGGTTCTGCAGTACTACGGAACATCTTTCCATGAGGGTCACCCAAGATAGCTGGGGACTCTGTCCCACCAATTATGAAATTAATGAAAACGAATCCCACCCTCCTTCCCTTCCATTTTTTTCCTGGAGTAACCTTATGGTTGTTATGGAACCTCTGTTCCATGTTTGAACCCCAATTCTTTTTACCAGCCTTCCTTCTGTCTTGGCCTGAGGTTAGTTTTTTCTGTTGGTGTTGTGACAGCAAATTCAATCTGAAATATTGCAAAGTAGCAGGGGCATTATAGGATAAGGGAGGAGCATCAGAGTTGTATGTGACAGTCTAGTAAATATGCCAAGCTGGATCCAAGACCCATCAACTGAGGAAGAATGAAAATTGACAACACATATGCATAGTTATGGTGGGCACATAACTTTAATATATCCTATTTGAGGCCAGTGAGTCTTGCAATGGGGTGATGTCTTCCCACCACTTTCTGGTAGCAATGCATATACCTGGGACATCAAATATACTAGAAGACAGGTTAAGCAGGAGTATCCTATTACCTCATGAGTTTTCTCTCAAGCAAACAGTGGCAACAGATATCTTTAGTCACTGGGACCAACCTTCCTGTGACCTCTTTGCTTCCTACCTAAACAAGTAGTGCACCAGTTGCTTTGTCCTCATCCCTCTGTACAGAAAGTCACTGGGAGATACTCTAGTCCACATATGGTCCCCAGGTCTCCCTTCCCCTTCTCACAAAATTTGTTCAGAAAGCCACAAGGTGAAAGATCAAGGTAAACCTCATTGTCACGTTTTGGCCTCAGTAGAAATGATTCCCTTTCCTTTGCCACTTTCTGTGCCCACCTTGGGTACTGGATCCCAGCCCATATCTACTCACTCACCCACCCATCTGGGATGGTTTTTCTGGACCTCCTGACCTTAAAATTAACTGCATGATTTCTCCAATTCTAAGGATAGCTAGTGATGCCAGTATTTCCTCTCCTAGTCAATATAATTTCTTCTCAAGAAGAGTCAACCAAAAAGACTTGCAAGAGCAACTGGAAAATATTTTCTATTTGGGGATCCTTGAAGGGTTTGGGCACTTTTCATCCCCTCTTCCACTGATACTGGAATTTCTTTCAGAGCTTTTTTCTGTGAATTTCCAGTTCTACTATAAACGTCCAGATGGTCACCATCTCATATTTCACATAGAACATAATGATTTATCTGTTATATTGCTTAGAGTAGCCAAAGCCTTCCTGAAGGGAAATTTCTTGTTCAAACCTCCTGTCTGAGATCCATTCCCACCATGGGATATCACAGATGTAATGTGATCCTATCTCGCCTACATTCTCTACAGATGGGTTCGGAGCCGATCCTCGGCTCTGACTCGGCACGCTATACAATAGAATGAAGTCTCTTATTGGCTGAGTTACCTCATATCCCAGGATGCACTACTACTGCTTCCCCAGATCTTATTTGCCGCTTCTACAGCATAGACGTGGTCTCGGACTTGGCTGAGCTAAGTGCCTCTTAGTGTTTATTTTCTGTCAGAAATTTCACTAAAACTTACCCAAAAGCTGTTTTAACAGCTACTTATTGTTGTGTGATTGTGTATTTGAAAAATTTTGTGGTAAAATTGTATTTTTTTCTAAGGTAAAGGATCCCGTTTAAGTTAGAGGGGCCTTGCCCTAGCCCATGCACCTTACTTAGAGCTGTTTAACAGCTACTTATTGTGTGACTGTGTAGTTCAAAATTGTGAGGTAAAATTGTGTTATTTTTTGGTGGCAAGTGATCTCGATTAAGTTAGAGGGACCTTGCCCTAGTCTACGTGTTTAGTTTTTTCTCTTTAAAGTTCAGTTGAAGTAGATAGCCATGTTGAAGGAACATAGGCCATCAGGATTTAAAAAATGATCAAAATGCAATTATAAAATGTCCATTACAGATGATCATTCTTTATGTGTATACTGTTTGGGGCCGAAGCACCTCCAGGAATCCTGTAGCGTTTGCCATGCTTTTTCCTCTCGCATGCTCCAAGAGAGGAAAAATAAGTTGATTTTGAAAGGGCTTATTACCCCTTCCTTTGAGGAAGCCCTATCTTCTTCTTCTTCCCCATCGAGGAAGAAAAAATCTTCGGCTCCGACCAGCCCGTCGGATCCGGCAGCAAAAAAGTCAAGGCAGGCTTCTCCGTCGGCTCCACGGACTTCGGAGCCGAGGGCGGAACGGTCTGCCTTGATGTCTCCAGCCTCGACTCCTCTGCCTTCGAAGCCGAGAGCTCAGGCATCGAGAGGCGAGTCATCTCCATCAGCTCCACTGCCTTCGGAGCCGATGAAGGTTGCCCGCTCAGACTCTTCCCCTTCGGTGCCGAAGTCCACATCGGCTCTGAGGGAAATTGCAGTGGTAATGGAATCTCCCTCGGCGCCGATACTTCTCGAAACCATACGGAGCCGGTCCCCCAGTCTTTCGGAGCCGGCGGAGAAGTCGACTCGGACCCGGTCGGTCTCTTCTCGGTCTTCGAGGATGTCTGATTCAGATGTAGACAGGGTGCTTCAAAGGCTTTTACAGTCTCCGGTCTTTCAAAAGTTGGTCTCGGCTCCAGCCCAGTCAGCTCTGGAGCCGGTTTCCACCCTGCCATCTCGGTCACTCCTCCAACAGCTTCAGCGCCGTTGGAGTCGGTGTTGGTGGAGCCGGTGGAGGTTGTCAGGTCGGTTCCGACCCTAACTCCAACCCCGCCCTTCGGGTCGGTGTTCGGTAAGCGGACCTCCTCTGTTGGCCCTGGGGGGGACGCTTTGGGACCGATCCTTTCGGTTCCGAGCCTCCTTCTCGGTGCGTCGGTGGCGGGAGTTCAGACTGCTGTTGTGGCCTTGGGGGTTGAACCTTCCCAGGACTCTGGGGGTCCCGCCTTCAAGGCCATGAGGAGTGCCTTGGCCAAGTCCTCTCTGGCCACTTCTACCATCTCACCACCACCTTCCCTTGGCATGGAGACTGGTTCCTTTGCAATCCCCCTGTCTCATGACAGCGGAGCCCTTGGGCCTGAGGTTACCCCCATCGGGGGTTCCCTTCTTCCTGGAGGTCCCACCGAAACATCTTCGGAGGAACCCCCGAGGAAGAGACAGTACAAGAGGAAGCACGTCGAATCCCCTGATGAGTCTCTCACCTCGGATACCGACCTCGATGAGGCGGAAGGGTCCCCCAAGTCATCCTAGGATGATGTATCCTTTGCGGACATCTTGGAAATCCTTAAGCAACGAGGCGACTGGCAGTCCAAACCCCCTTCTGCTGAGGAGTCGGTGTTCCTCAAGGCCTTCGGGGCTCAGCCCTCCACCTCCTGGGTTTCCCCGCCCTTCAATGAGCTCCTGGATTTGATCTCCCGAAGGGCGTGGGAACACCCAGACTCTGTTGAACCAGTGCCAGCTCGCCCCAATAAATTCCTTTCAGCACCCCCTGATAAGGACTTTCTTTCCAAAGGTGTGGCTGTAGATGCCTTGGTGGTGGCATCTGCCACCCAACAAGATGTGGCAGAGGCTTCAACGTCTGTCCATCCTCCTAATAAGGAGTCTAGGAGCATGGATCAGTATGGGAAGCGCACCCTTGCTTCAGCAACCTTTACATTAAGGTCTCTGAATTACTTGACGCATTTTACGAGACTGCAGAGGGATCTGGTCAAGGAGCTTTTGGATACCCTCTCCGGTAACTTACCTGAGCAGTTAGCCCAGACGGTTAGCTCCCAGTTGGCTACCCTGTCCTCCCTATCCAACCCGTCCATGAGGCTCATTTCTTATGCAGCCGAAGGAGCGAGCAGAGCGGTGGGCACAGGTGTTGCTCAATGAAGACAAGCCTGGCTACGCCTGTGTCACTTTGCAGAGGCCTTTAAGTCTTCCTTTGCTGACGCCCCCTTCGATGGGTCTTCCCTATTTGGACCCAAGGTAAAGGACACTTTGACTTGCTGCGAACAGGAGGGTAAGAGGGCCCGGTTTTCCACTCCCTTCAGACCTTATCCCAAGGCTCGAAGAGGAGGGAAAATGTGGTTCCGTAAGTCTCAAAAGCCTTACTCATCACAGCAGAGCGATTCCCCTTCTAGAGGCAGAGGAAGGGGAAAGTTTTCAGGGAGACGCCATCCCAGAGGCGGTGGAGGCCCCCGCAACACTGGAGACCGCGAGTCCTTTCATGGCTCCTCCTCCTTCCAGCATCCCTGAAGGAGTGCCTGACTGTGCAGCTCCGGAGCCAGTCGGGGGTCATTTTTCGAGGCACCTAAAGGCCTGGGAAAGTATCACTCAGGACCAATGGGTGCTCCGAATCATCGCCGGAGGTTACACCATTCCCTTCTCTCAACCCCCCCACCATCCCAAAGAATCCCGGACCCGCCACCCAGTCAACGGGATCTGGCAGCCATCGAAATTTCAAAGCTGCTTCAAAAAGGAGTCATCCAACCTGTCCCCGTAGACCAGGCAGGATCAGGGACTTACTCAAGATTCTTTTTGGTACCAAAAAAGACCGGGGACTTGAGGCCCATTTTGGATCTCAGCAGGTTAAACCGATCAGTGAAAAAGTCCAAATTCCAGATGGTCACCTTGCAAACCATTCTCCCGCTTTTGGAGAAGGGTGTTTGATGTGCTCCATAGATCTCAAAGACGCCTATTATCACATTCTGATAGATCAGGCGTCAAGGAGACACTTGCACTTCAGCCTAGGAGACAGTCATTTTCAGTTCTGTGCACTGCCCTTTGGTCTCACCACAGCCCCCAGGGTGTTCACCAAATGTTTGGCAGTGGTGACTGCTCACCTGAGAAGTCTAGGATTCCAAGTGTTTCCATTCCTAGATGACTGGCTCCTAACTGCCACCTCAAGGCATCTACTCTTAAAAACTCTAGCAGCCACTATCTCCCTAAGCAACTCCTTAGGAATCACCTTCAATTGGACAAAATCCGTATTGCTGCCATCACAGCGTATTCTGTTTATTGGTGAAGAAATAGACTCAAGGCAGATGCGAGTCTATCTTCCTGCGGAAAGGATAGCAACATTGCAGTCTCAGGTTTGGGCGTTACTTCTCAGACGCCGCGCTCCAGCGAGAATGGTCCTGCAGCTGTTAGGTTCCATGTCAGCCACCATTCTCCTCGTCCCCTTGGCAAGGTTGCATATGAGGATACTCCACTGGCTCCTCTCAGTCCAGTGGTCTTATCAAGACCTTCCCCTCAATCACTGCATATTGATCACAGAGACGTGCAAACAGGATCTTCGTTGGTGGCTTCTTTCCTCCAACCTGGATCAGGGGCGACCCTTCATTCCCCCATCCCCCTCGGCCACGTTGACTACGGACGCCTCCCAGACAGGGTGGGGGGGACATTATCTGGACAGGTCGGTCCAAGGCACGTGGCTCTCCAACGAGAATCTTCTCCACATCAATATCCTGGAAATGAGGGCGGTGCTTTTAACGTTGCAAGCACTGCACGACCACCTCCCCCAGGGGACGATTACCATTCAGTCCGACAACATGTCGGTAGTCTGGTACTTGAACAAGCAAGGAGGGACCAGGTCTTACCCCCTTTGCAGAGAGGCCATGAAGGTATGGAATTGGGCGATTGCTACCAAACGTTTTCTAGTGGCGACACACATTCCGGGGACATCCAATGTGATAGCCGACAGACTGAGCAGGACTATTCTCTCCCCTCATGAATGGTCCTTGAACAACAGAGTGGTAACACAGATTTTCATGAGATGGGGAGTTCCATGTTGCGATCTGTTCGCAACTCCCCTCAACGCAAAATGCCAGCAGTTCTTCTCTCTCACTCCAGTTCCGGGGGAGATCCCCAAGGATGCTCTGGACCAAGCTTGGCCCCCCCGGTCTGCTATACACCTTTCCACCGGTTCCCCTTCTCCCCAAGGTGATTCAGAAGGTGATTCACTTGGAAAGCAAAATGATTCTAATCGCCCCATACTGGCCTCGTCAAGTCTGGTTCCCCTTTCTTCACAAGTATGCATTGGAGGGTCCTTGGTTCTTGGACCAAGTTCCGGACCTCTTGACACATCAGTCAGGACAGCTCCATCAGTCCCTCCAGTCATTGAAGCTAGCAACTTGGCTACTCCTCTTCCGACCATAGTTAGGAGCCATTCTTTCGACCCTGAAGTCATGCATATTTTGTCCTCGGCCCACAAGACTTCTACTAAAAAGATTTATAGCAGTAAATGGAAGAGGTTTGCTATTTGGGCCCAACTCCGAGGATTAGACCCTATGACAGCCTCGGTGTCAGAGGTTCTGAAGTTTTTAACTTCCCTGTTCAACCAGGGTTGTTCAGTGTCTACCATCAAAGTTCAATTGGCAGCTATTTCCAATTTTCACGAAAACATAGAACCACCTTTAATGAGCAACAAGTTGTGCAAAGCTTTTATTAAAGGAGCTTGGCTTCTACGGCCCCCTATATCTCATCCCGCACCACCGTGGGACCTTAAAGTAGTGCTAGGTGCATTAACTGCACCTCCCTTTGAGCCGGCAGCAACCTGTGACTTAAAATTTCTTTCGTGGAAAACTGCCCTTTTAGTTGCTATTACATCAGCCAGGCGGGTTTCAGAACTTCAAGCCTTATGTGTCAAACCACCATATCTGGTATTTCACAAAGATAGAGTATCTCTTAGACCAAACCCATCCTTTATACCTAAGGTTTGTTCTAACTTTTGTTTGCAACAATCACTGGAATTACCGGTCTTTTTCCCTAAGTATTCAAACAGAGCTGAGTATACCTTTCACAGCTTAGATGTGCACAGACAATTACGTTTCTATTTGGACAGGACACACCAAGCACGAAAATCAAATCAACTGTTCGTGTCCTTTTCGGACAGTAAATTGGGCAAAGCTGTCACAAAACTCACTATTGCCAAGTGGATCAGAGACTGTATTAGTCATATTTATCGCATTTCAAATAAGGAGCTTGCAGTTCCAGTGAAAGCTCATTCTACCAGGGCTATGGCCACTTCGGCAGCCTTTCATTCCAAGCTCTCTATTAATGACATCTGTGTGGCTGCTACGTGGTCTTCTCTACACACCTTTATTTCTCACTACAAATTGGATGTGGCATCTAGGGGTCGAGCTTCCTTCAGTTTCACAGTTCTCCGGACCGTTTTCCAGTGAGCCACCCAGGAATTAGGTGCTAGGGACGCTGTCCCATCTGTAGAGAATGTAGGCGAGATAGGATCACATTACATCTTTTAGTTATGTACTTGCCATAACTTTAGATGTATGGGATCCATCTCGCCTACATTCCTAATAACCCACCCTCCTTCCCCCTGCCTTGGAGGCCAGAAGAGACTGGACGGTCCGTAGTCAGCTGTTTCCTCTATTGAAACACCGAGCAATGTTATAACAACAGTCTATGTGTGTGTGCATGTGTGCGGACAAACAAGATCTGGGGAAGCAGTAGTGGTGCATCCTGGGATATGAGGTAACTCAGCCAATAAGAGACTTCGTTCTATTGTATAGCGTGCCGAGTCGGAGCCGAGGATCGGCTCCGAACCCATCTGTGAGAATGTAGGCGAGATGGATCCCATACATCTAAAGTTATGGTAAGTACATAACTAAAAGTTTTGCTTCAGTCACTGACTCTACAACCTTTCGAATCCCTGGCATTAGACAATATAAAAGTTTCTTTATTAGAAGACCTTTTTTGTGAATCACTTCAGCAAGATGAGTTCAGCGCTGGAAGTGCTGTCCTACAAACCACCCTTTCTTATATCCACAAAGATAGAATTTCACTAAGAATAAATCCTTCTTTTTTTGCAAAGGTGACATCAGAAACAAATTTAAATCAATACATTGACTTACCTGTATTTTTTCCAAATTTTTCTACCAAAGGTGAACACGTCTTTCAAACCTTAGATGTCTACAGACAACTCATATTTTACCTACACATGCAAAATACATCAGGAAATTAGAAGAGCTAGTTGTCTCTTTTGCCAAAGTAAAACCGAGACAACTGGTATCAAAAGTCACATGTTTTGCAAAGAAAGGTGGCAGATTACATTTCCTTTGTTTGCAAAACATGTGAATTATCTTTCTATTCAAAGCTTAAGGCTGACTCCACCAGAGCAAAGACCACCTTGACAGCAGTTGCACATATAATTCCTGTCACTGACATCTGTGCAGCAGCAACTTGGTCAACAGCTCACAGTTTTGTTTCTCATTATAAATTGTATGTGCAGTCCAAAGCTCGTGCATCCTTTGGCTGTACCATTTACAGGAATGTCTTTCCTTGAGTCCACTGAAGGCAGCTTGTGGATCTGTACCAAACGTTCCATCATATGAAAATAGACAAGATCTGATATGAAAGTTATGTACTTCCATAACGATAGATGAGTGTTGCCTTCCCCTTTCCAAATTGCCATTCCACATCTTCTGGGGCTCGGACAGGCCTTGACTAAGACCCTGTCTGTTAGGTCCACATCTTCTTCCATATTATGTAATGTTTGTGGATCCTCTTTCCTTCCACTCTTTAGTTTTGGTATATAATTAGAATAGTTAGCAAATGTAATCTGAGGTAGATCAGTTAGAAGGAGCGAATTGAGGGCAGAGGAGGAGTCAGAGGTCTCAAATCTAATACTCTGGTGTAAGACACCAAAGTTGAATCTGATCATATCCAACAACCCAAACGTTGAACCAGATGAAAATGGGATAAAATGGAGTTGTCGTTATGGTAAGTACATAACTTTCAATCTGATGTTGTTAATCTTCATTCATTTATGACGGATGGGTTGTGGTTTTGTCCTCAGAACCGACTCAGCTGATATAACAAGCTTGCGCCAGCCAAAAACTCTTGAGCTAAGGTTACCCATAGTGCCCCTCTCTTAATCTCCTCAGATCTCATTTGCTGCACAGAGTTTCAAGACATGTCAGGCCAGCTCTAAAGCTAAGTGTTCTGTCTTTTTCTCAATTTGACAATTTAGCACTATATTTCTCTTCAGTCTAGCCCCATCTTAGTTGTTTGTAGCTAAAGATATATTTCCCTCTGTGTGAGTGAATTTGTGTCCTTTCTTCCCTTCCTTTACTGTGTTGGTATTTCTTCGGACCATTGCTGGTACAGATCCCTCCCTTCTCTACCTTTGGATATTTAAATACCATCATTGGTATTCCTTTCTTTCTTTTTTCCCTTTACCCTTCAGGGTATATTCCTATTGCTAGTGTTGGTATTTAAAAAAGAAAATCTCCTTTGTTTCTATCTGCATGCAAGTGTATCTTTAGTCCTGTAACAGAGTATTTCTTTTTGTTTATTGTTGTGTAATTAGTTTGACTGTATTGTTGATAATGGCTGACAAGAAGGGCACTACTGGTTTCAAGCAGTGTGACAAGCGTAGCAGGAAGATGCCAAATTCCGATGGGCATCTGTACTACATCTATTGCCTAGGAGTACCACATTTGAGCATCCAACCTCTGTGCAAGCTCTGTAAGGGCATTAGTGCCCACACCTTAGCCGAACGCAAAAACAAATTAATCTTAAAAACCCCTTTCTCAGTGGCTTTATCTGAGGTGGAGGTCTCAACCCCTCCTAAAAAAGATATGAAGAAGAGGAGCCACTCTGTCCCATCATCTCCTCAGTCCCAGGATCCAAAAACTGCTAAGGTACAGGTTCATACGGAACCGAGAACTAAACATGTCAAAATGACTGACACCTACCTCAGCAATGAAGCCTAAAACTCCATCCATGGTGCCGTTCTTGATTATGAAACCAAAAACTTTTACTCCTATAGTACAGACACCTTCCACAGTACCACAGATCCTCTCGGCACCAACAATAGATACCCCCTTAAAACTGGTCACTTCCCTCCTACCACCACATCTTTCTGGTTTCCCGACCACGGTGCCAAAGATTGAAACACTGGCCAAGATCCAGTATTTTCTTTCCATCGACCCCTTTGTGGGACAACAGCTAAGCCCTTTTTTTAATCGACCTGAATCTCCAATGAGGATGTCAACCCATTCCACCAGGAGTCTTTTGGAGCTCGATGTAGTGAGACTTGTGGATCAACTCTTAGTGGCAGAGGCATCCCAACTCCATCTAGGACCTCCTTCCAACCCGGAACCGAAGGTTTTTCTCCACAGACTCTAAACTACATTCCTCCTCCAACCTACCCACAGGTCTTGGAGCTCTCACTCCCAATGCCTACTTCCGGAGCCTACCCTGTGGACCACAGCTCAGTTGGAGCTGACCCACCCTCAAGACCGTGACCGGTCTGTCGGCAGCATGATCTCTAGCATGGCGCCGATTTGTTTGTACAGCACAGTCTATGATTCTGGTTGCTTTGACAGCTCCAAGTCCTCTTGTGGCTCCTTTCCTGGAGGTGGGCTTATTGGAGTGGGGTATGACCCCAGTTCTGAGGTTGTCTTTCTTGGTTTCAGGCTTCCATCCCTCTTCGGGTGGGCCTACCTTCCAGGTTATGGAGAGGGCACTCACCTCAACAAGCTCACAGTTGGCCCCTTTGGTGACGGAATGCCATATATACATGCCCTCTGGTTCGCAGCTGCCACAGCCCACTACTCTGGGACATCAGGCATGGAAGCAGCTAGATACCGTACTACAAGGTGCCCTGTCTTCGAAGTCCTATTCAGATCTTCCCCCTGAAGAGCCACCCCGTAAGAGATCATACAAGCGGAAGCATGTTGATTCCCCAGAAGAATCTCTCACTGACAGTACAGATTACGATGAGGGGGAGAGGTCCCCATGGTCACCTCCTGAGGATATCTCCATTGGAGACACACTGGAGCTCTTGAAACAGAGGGGTGACTGGAAGTCCACCAACCCTTCCTCAGAGGAATCTGTATTCTTGCAGGCTTTCTGTGCCCAAACCTCTACTTCCTGGGTGACCCAGTCTGCAGATGACTTGGTCAAGCTCATCGTGCAGTGCACTTGGAAGGTCCCTGACACCATTGAGTCAATCCCCTGGAGACCGGACAAAATGCTCTCACCTCCAGAGGATCAGACCCATTGGTCCAAGGGCTTGACAGTAGATGCTATTGTGGTGTCAGCAGCCACCATGAACTTGCAGAGGAGAGTCCTGCTGTTCATCCTCCAGACAAGGAGTCTCGGACGATGGACAGACTGGGGACGTGGGTTTATGTTTAAACGACGTTTGCCATATGATCGTTGAATTACTTGGCACATTTTATGTATCTCCAAAGGGACCTGATCACAGAACTCTTAGGGGAGCACTGTCTGATGAGGTACATGACAAGTTTGCTTCACAGCTTGCGACCCTGGAATCCATATCCAACTCGTTCATGCAGTTGATAGCACATACAACTGAAGGGATGGCCAGAGCTGTGGATACAGATGTTGTCAATAGACGTCATGCCTGGATGCACTTGTGCGACTTTGTGCACCCTTTCAAGTCTTCCTTTGTCAGTGCTCCCATTGATGCTTCCTCTCTTCGGTCCAAAAGTTAAAGACACACTAGCCAGGTGTGAGAAGGATGGAAAGACCCTGTGAAGATTAGGTGAAGATAGGTGAAGGCTGCCAGCCTAGCCAGATAGAACTTTGGAGATAATTCTGTCATCTGTAAATATTAATGTAAACCACAGGCTTGTGTCTTAAATGGTAAAAATAGTGTTACATGTGGAACTGAAAAAAATGTAACAACAGTGCACTCTACTGACCAAGTAAAGCATGTTGTGACCCTTTGATGTTAAAACTCTGAGCCAGTAAGTCTAGAGTGAGGCATCCGGCTTATTGTTTTAAGGCCAGAGTTAATGGCCAGAATTTGCATGCATAAATGTCCTTTATTGCTCTGGAATCTGCCCAGAGGTGAAGAATGTAAATGTAGATTTGATATTGTTAATTCTCATTCATTCCGTACACGTGGGTATCTGTTCCGACCTCGGAAATGAGCCAGCCATTTTCCAAGCTTGCATCAGCTTCAAACTCTCGAGCCAAACTCTTACCCATGATCCCCCTCTCCCTGTTACCTCAGATTTCGTTTGCCGCATTGCCATTCGGTCGTGTCAAACTGCTTCTCTTGAGCTAAGTATAGTTATTTGTTGTCAAAATAGTCATTTATATAACTTTTTCTGTCAGAAAAATTTCTATTTCATTGTCTCTTACCCTAGATATCCACAGGCAAATCCGTTTTTACTTAAACAGGACTAGGTCCTTTCGTAAATCTGACCAGTTATTTTTGGCCTTTTCTGGACCTATATTAGGATCTGCTGTTGCTAAGGTCACATTAACTAGATGGTTGAAAGACTACATGACCTTCATTTATACACAACATAATATCTCGTTGCTTACTACCATGAAAGCTCATTCAACAAGGTCAGTGGCAACTTTTGCTGCCTTCCATGCCAGAGCTTCTTTACATGACATCTGTGCAGCTGCAACTTAGGCTACGCCTCATACCTTCATCAATCATTACAAATTGCATTTGGCCTCCAGGGGAAGAGCATCTTTTGGTTCTATGGTGCTCAGGAATGTCCTTCCATGAGAGCCTTCCAGGAATAGAGATAGCTGGGTACTCTGTCCCATGTTTAAGGAATGGATTGACAATATCAGATAAAGAAGTTATGTCTTACCATAACATTCCATCTGTATTGTTGATCCTCTTTCAGTCATTATGACCCTACCTCTTTCCCCCTCCTGTGGCTTCTAGTGGATCTCACCATCTGGTTCTCTTAGGTTATTTGACCAGAGGTAGCCTCTACCTTCTTTTGACTTGCAAACTCAATCTGAGGTAACAGGGAGAGGGGGATTATGTGTAAGAGTTTAGCTCGAGAATTTGAAGCTGACACGAGCTTGGAAAATGGCCGTCTCGGTTCCGAGGTTGGAACCGATACCCATGCGTATTAACTGAACGAGGAACAACAATACAGATGGAACATTATGGTAAGACATAACTTCTTTTTTTTTTTGTTCACCTGGGAACCCAGGGAAGTGTGAAGAATGATGTAATGTGAAACAGGAATGTGATTTTGAAAACAGAGAGAATTAAGAAGCATTAAGCATTTTTGTCTTGACCATCCAACCCATCAGCACTGTCTTGCTCTATATGTAAGTTTATCTTAGACTTGTGTTTTCTCTTAGAAGTAGCTAGAAACTAGAAAGATTAGACTAAGTGTTTTTCTGTGATGTCAGAACTGTACTACTGAATAATTTTAAGGATTTCTGTGTAATCTCTGAACTCTTGACTAGCGCTGTGTAGTAAAAAGTATTGTCTTGTGTTTTGACTATTTGTTATTAAATATTTTTAAACCCTTTCAACTGTGGTTGTTTTGTAGAGATAGTTTAAGCTCTTTAGAGTACTTGAATGCCTTTGGTAAAATTGTACAAAGCTACTCCAATAGCTTTAGCCCTGGGCTATACTACCAATTGGATAATAATATTGCTCAGTAATAATTGGACACCCTTTTAAGGGCCTTTGAGTAGCTGATAAATATTAGTGGGTGGTGGCAGCTGGTACTACTGTATAGTCTGGGAAAAGGGGGCACAGTTGGAGAACCTGTGCCAGCCTTTGCCAGGAGTGTCTGTGTGGCTATATAAATTCTTCTCAAAGTGTGTGTGTGTGTGTGTGTGTGTGTGTGTGTGTGTGTGTGTGTGTGTGTGTGTGTGTGTGTGTGTGTGTGTGTGTGTGTGTGTGTGTGTGTCAGCTACTTGGGCAGGGGCAGAAAGCACTGGTTAGACAGAGAGGGTGCTGAAGGGTTTAGCTTGCCCACTAGGCTGATATATGTCAAACAGAGCTCCTCATTAGCACTCTTCAAGAAAAATCTTGATGATTGGATGGGTAATAGGAAATTCATGCAAGGGATCACTTCTGTGGCTCTGCTTGACAGGGGCACAGGAAAATAATTTTCTTGGGTGGTGAAAGCCAGGGTACCTTTTTAGCTAGGCTTGTATAGACCCTAGGGCCAATAGCCTAGTACCTATCTATGAACCTATGAACCTATAGCTGTGCCATCGGGGAGTCTTATTGAGGACCTGGAGAGCAAGGGAGCGACCAGCCATGGACTGACTTTGATCTCCGTGTGCTCTTAAGGGAAATTGCACTTTACTGTGTGCATTTGTTATCCTTTCCTTCTATATGAGATGCCCCTCACTGATGTTAGTGGTGAGGATTGAGGCTCCTTGATTGCTGGGCCAGGGCACGGGCATCACATATTAATTGTTTGGCAGTGGTGGGATATATACATCACATATTAATTGGTTGGCAAATACTAATTGGCTTGTAATGATGTGGGTAGAGTGAATGTCTGTAGCTTGTGTACAGTGAGCTTTGAAGGTGTTTTGTACTCTACATCAGCCACCCAGTGAATACTCAGAGTTCAGATCACAATTGTTTTATTTCTTTTGTTAGCTTAGTTAGTCAGGGTGAGTAGGCAGCATGTCAGCACAGGAGTATGGAAAGCTGACAAGGAGCCAGCTGGCAGAGATCTGCCAGGCTAGGGGACTGGTGCATGGAAACCTGACTAAGGCAGACCTGATTGCAGCCTTGGTTACAGCTGTATCAGAAAACAGCAACCAGGAGGACAATCAGACTGGCAGTGGAGATATAATACCCTTGGAGAATTGATAGCTCAACCTTTCTGCAGAGGACTTAAAAATCCATCTGGAGCTAAAGAGACTTGAGTTGAAGGCCAAGTGTTTGGAGATAGAAGCTGTGGAAAAGGAGCAGCAGAGGAGGCATGAAAGGGAAATGCTGACACTTCGCCAGAATCTTGGAGGTAATGGGGAAGGGAGTAACTGGACCCCAGAAACACAAAAGGTCAGTAAATGTCTTCCGCAGTTTAAAGAAGGGGATAATTTTGATAGTTTCATTCATATGTTTGAGAGGGTATGCAAACAGTATAGTGGTGACCAAAGGCTCTGGGTATGGTTCCCGACCCCCCCTTACTCCATGGTAAAGCTGTAACTGTTTTGTCAAAAATGTCTGACATTGCATGGTTTGATTATACTGCTGTTAAAAATCACTTGTCAGAATTGTTTAAGCTAACACCTGAAATGTATAGGAAAAAGTTTTGTGAGCAGAGATGCAGGGCAGATAAAAGTGTGTGTGAAAATGTTGCTGAACTGAGCACTTATTTCTATAGGTCGGTGAGTGGATGTCAGGTCACCACGTTTAAAGGGCTGGCAGACCTTTTGGTGAGGGAACAAGCCCTTAGCACTTTTCCTGAGGACATGAGGATCTGGTTAGCTGATAGACAATGTGCTACTTCAGATGAGTTGGGGAAGAAGGGAGATCTATACCTGGCAAGCACAGCAGCCCTGCACAGAAAAGGGAACCCCAGTACTGCTCATGGTTTGAAAGGAACCCATGGTGGTCAGCACAGACTGCCCCAACAGAATCTGCCAGTAGCAGGGGAAGCCACTAGTTCAGGTACACGCCCAGGAGCTAGGGTTAAATGTTTTGAATGCAACCAGTGGGGCCATGTGGCATACAGGTGTCCATGGAGGCAAGGTGGAGAACAAAAGATGAAGGAGCCAGTAAGTGGGGAAAGACAAAATGCCAATAGTAGGTTGTCTTGAGACAACATGGGTACCAAACTACCATCCTCCAGATGTCCTGATAGGGAAGGATTTGGATGAGGCAGTAACATGTGCTAATGCAGTTATACGCAGTCAGGCTAGGAGACAAGCATGTGGGTCTGGTAGCTGAGGGGAGACCCAGACAGACTGCATACTTGCTGCCAGGACTGGTGAGGTGGTCACTTCAGGGAGGGAGCTACCCTGTAGCAGTGAGACTGAAGGTGTGCCACAGCTCCTTGGGGATACTGATGGTCCCTTGGACAGTGTGACTGTAAAGGTAGAGGTGAGTAGTAGTACCCAGGCTGACAGTGAGGTACCACTGTCTGAGGATGCCAGACTTCATGTGGAAGGGGAGCTGGGAAGGGTTACAAGGAGAGAGTTGAGACAGGCTCAGCTCTCAGACACTACATTGCAAGGCCTGAGGCAGGTAGCTAGGGAGGCACCTGATTCTCAAGGAAATGGGAAGTCTGTATACTGGGACAAAGGGTTACTGTACAGAGAGTGGACCCCTGAGGGAGGGCTAGAAGGTGAGAGAGTACAGCAGTTGGTAGTGCCTAGAACCTACTATCTGGCGCTTCTAGCCATAGCCCATGATATTCCCTTTGCAGGTCATATGGGCATAAAATGTATAAAGAGGCATATTATGCAGAACTTCTATTGGCCTGGAATTTCCAGAGATGTAACAGGGTACTGCAGGACCTGTGAGCACTGCCAAAATGTAGGCAAGGCAGGAGACAAGGTGAGAGCTCCTTTGATGCCTTTGCCTGTGATTGATGAGCCATTTCAGAGGGTAACTATGAATATTGTGGGTTCTCTGAGTACCCCAAGTTCCACCGGGAAAGATTATATCCTAGTGGTAGTGGATTATGCTACATAATACCCAGAGGCAGTGGCTTTGTCCTCCATTGAGGCAGAGAAGGGGGTGTTGCATTTAGCATTTTACCTTAAATGAAGACAAGACAATTTTTCCTCTCTTTCAGTGGTATTTATTACACACATGTGAGAGCCTCATGGAAAGTACCAGGGAGACTCCCCGAACAAAGGAATACATAAGCTTATATGCTGGTAAAACTGCTGACAGTGCAAAAATATAAACTATACCAATTAAATTAATACAAAAGACAATTAAACAATCAGTGGTTTACCCGTAGGCTTAAAGCAGTTCACATTACTACAGCTCTAGACAGAAAAAGAAAATCGGATGCACTTCCATATAAGACACATTTTCTGCTTTCAAGCAGGCTCTTGTTTTGTAGTACTTTTCCACTATTCACAGTTTACGCAGAGTTCGCAGAACAAAGTCCATCTTAATGCATGCAGATTGTCACATACTCAATTTCCTTAAACTCATGCTTTGGCCGTTCATATTCTACAATTCCCCATTTGATGCTGTGTAAGCATCACCATTTAGTCTATCATACATTTGCCCTAAGTCTAACATAACCATGTGGCTGGTTCCTTCAACATTGTCACACATTTTTATTTCATTATCCATATTTATGACTGCAGGCATATAAAACTTTGGCACCTTTTTAGTAGTCTTAAAAGACATTAATTTCAAAATCAACACTTTGATTAAAAACACAACAAGAAAGGCAATAATAGCTAATACTGCGATTAATAAAATTAACTTCAATAGTCCACCTCCCCAACTTGAGAACAGGTTGGTTAACCATGTCCATGTTGAGTTATTGGCCTCCTTGGCCTTAGAGAGTTCGGAGACTCTCTGAATGAGTTTGAGATGACTTTCAATTTCATGCTGATTGTCAGGAATAAATGTACAACACTCCTCCTGGATTAAAGTGCAAGTTCCACCTTTCGCCACTAGGGTGAAATCGAGAGCCATACGGTTTTGGAGGACTACAGCCCTCATAGCAGTCAGTTCATCAGTCACTAGTTCTAAAGCAGAAAAAGAGGCATTGGTTTAATACTTCAAGCAACTTGGACAATTTTCTCAGTTCCCAAATTGATTTTACTGCTCTGTATGCTGGAATTATACCAGCCCACGATATGACGTCATCACCCAAGTCCATATGAAATAGTCCTTTGGTGCCAGCATGAGCTAAGTCATGATGATAAATCCAAGAAGCGTCAACTTGGCCTACCGGATTGGCAGGCTTTTTAACCTCTTGAATGTTCCGAATTTTTCCTTGAGGTAAAGCAGATGTATGCCGGGTGGCTGGGACTAAATAACCTAAGAAACAGCTACCAGACCAGTTTTCCGGTAGCCATTTATAGGCCTTTCTTCCACATATAAAATAACAGTCCTGCACCAGGGTGGTAATGTTTGAAGAATGGTCACTGCCCGTAGTTATGCCATGGAATATGGCAAGAAATACAATATTATAAGAACCATGTAATGAGGCATTTTTCAATGTCGGCTGAATGGCATCAAAAGAGACTCAACAGCCTGAGGCTATGCGGTTCATAGGTTCATAGGTTCATAGGTTGGTACTAGGCTATCAGCCCTAGGGCCTATACAAGCCTAGCCATAACAATTCCCTCGCTATTTCTTCCCACACTATTTATTTCCCTGGTCCCCTGTCTAGCAGGGTGACTGACATGATCCCCGGGGTGAATTTCCTTTTTCCCATCCAATCGTCAAGGTTCCTTTTGAAGAGGACCAAAGAGGCACTCTGCTTGACATGTATGGGCAATCTATTCCAGAGTCTGGGGAGTCTCTGGGTCAGGAACCTATCCCTCCAGCATGTTTTGTTTATTGTGATGACAAGGTTTAGATCCCTGGAGCATGTGGCTCTGAGGGATTGGGATTTCTTTAAGTGTAGCATGTCCAACAGCTCTGGGTTTGACATGGCCTTGTATGTTAAGCAAAGATCGCCTTCTGTGTAATTGCACTGGTATTCGATTGTCATGTTGCAGACACTTTGTCCCATTTTTCAATTCCAATGATGTCGACTTGAGTAATTTTGTCGGAAACACAGAGTGCCATTGCGACAGAGAGAAAGTTGTAATGCAATAGATTTACTGGATGTAATGTTAGCAGTGTTGTCGAGTAAGCTAGTCCATGTATCAATGATACCTAGTGTAGACGCAGCCAATGACAATCCCCCATGTACGGAGGGAATGGCAGTGCAGATCCAGCAGTTAGAAATGTTGAATGTAGAAGCATAAACATATTTGATGGCTTAGTAGGTGTTGAAAGGTGAATGCCAAATAGCTCGCTTGGTGTGATGAGTCGATGGAGCAGGAAATAAAAATGGCCACATTAAAAATAACAGGACAACAAGAATGACCACCAAAATGGCTGTCCAATATTTTTATGGAAATGGTTGTTGCGTCTGAGTAGTGTCAGGAGTTTGGAGTTTTCCAAAAGGGTAGATGTTAGGCATCATCAGGTACTGGAACAGTTCTACTTTGAGTACGAGTAGCAATGGGAGGAGAATCTGAAGGTGAAAAAGATAAAGGCTGTTGATCTTCAGACGGCACAACTTTTTTGACATGTGAAATGTGGATCCAGGTTAGAGATCCTTGCAGTTGCACAGCAGGTGACGTTGTCAGAAGAACCAGGAAGGGCCCCTTCCATTGCGGCTGGAGCACTGTTTTTCTAGAGAAGGACTTAACATAAACCCAATCACCTGGTTGTACTGCAGATGACAGGAAGGGATCTGGAAGATGTTGAGCAGCTGCTACTTGTAGATGGTGAAACTGTAGGAGGGAAACAAGAGATTTGCAGTACAAGAGAATATTATTATCAAATGCATCATATTCAGAAAAGGGTGGTGGTGGTGCCATGGGCATACGCAGAGGGCGTCCCATGAGAATTTCATGAAGAGAAAGACCCTTAGTAGGACACAGTTGTGTTCGCATAGAAAGTAAGGCTAGTGGCAAGGCCTGTACCCAAGTTAAGCCTGTTTCTGAAGTGACTTTAGCAAGTCTAGTTTTTGAGGTCTGATTCAATAATACCTGATGCCTGTGGTCTTTACGGGCAATGAAATTTCAAAGTGCTGCCTAACATTGTACAAAATGATTCAACTAACTTAGCAGTAAAATGCGTTCCACGATTAGAGTATGTTTGACAAGGAACACCAAAATGAGGTATCAATTCATAATACAATTTTTTTGCAACTGAAATAGCATCATTTTTAGCACATGGGGTAGGCTTCTAACCACCTCAAAAAAATATCAACAACAGTCAATACATATTTAAAATAAGTACAAGGTGGGAGTTCAATAAAGTCCTACTGTAAGGCACGAAATGGTCCCATTGGTTTTGGCACCAGTTGAACAGGAGCCAGAGTGCCTTTCGAAATATTATGCTGTAAACAAATGGAGCACATGCTCAAAAAATGTTGCACAGAAGCAGTAAGTCCTGGGGTGAACCAATCCTTCTGGATTTTTTGATTAATGCTTGTACCCCTACATGAGCTGGCAAATGATCTGCTTTTATAAGAGAATTTACATGGATATAAGGCAAATTAATCTGCCATCAGGATGCTGCCAAATTGAATCAAAGCGTTTGAAACAGCTTTGAGCCAGCCATGTTTTTCCTTCTGATTCTGCTGCTTCATTTTGTAAAGTTTTAAAAACAGTAGTGTCAGAAGTAACCGTTTGTAAGATAGGCTGCAGAAATTGTCCCTGAACAGTGTGCGAAAGAGCAGCCTGTTTGGCAGCCCAGTCAGCCAAATTATTTCCCTTAGCTAGTAAGGAGTTATTAGACTGGTGAGCTGCACACTTGACAACAGCAATTTTAGAAGGTAATAACAAATCCTGTAAGAGGTGATCAATGTACAGGTAATTTTTAATCGGTGCCCCAGAGGATGTCAAAAACCCCCTTTCCTTCCACAAAGTACCAAAATCATGAACAACACCATGGGCATAACGTGAATCAGTATAAATAGTAACAGATCTGTCTTTGGCTATTTTACATGCCTGCAAAAGTGCCACTAATTCTGTAGCTTGTGCGGATGTGCCAGGTGGTAATTGTCCAGTTTGTAAAACCTCAGATGGCGAGCAGACTGACCATGCAGCCTGGAGTTCACCAAGATTATTTCATAAACAGGACCCGTCTACAAAAAGAACTAAATCAGGATTAAGCAAAGGAACATCTTGCAAATCTAACCTGGGAGAAAGAACAGTGTTAACTACAAGCACACAGTCATGTGGTTCGCCCTTGTCACTAGTTGGAATTAATGAAGTAGGGTTTAGTGGGCAGCATGTAATTTGAACAGCGGGATTATTAATAAACTTAACTCATATTTAGTGAGGCGAGCATTAGAAAGATACTGTGTTTTTGTTTTTAAGAGTAACGCTTGCACCGCATGAGGTACTGCTAGTATAGTATCATGTCCTAAAGTCAATGGTGCTGCCATATCAATCAAAACAGCAGCAGCTGTCACCGCTCGTAAACAGGGTGGATATCCAGAAGCAACAGGGTCTAACTGAATGCTGTAATATGCTATAGGTTGATAGCCCCCCATGCACACTTGCACTAGCAGGCCCAGGGCAGTCTTGTTTCTTTCACAACAGAAGAAAACAAAGGGTTTAGCATAATCTGGGAGCCCCAGGCAGGTGGGTTTATCAGTGCCGTTTTAATAGCCTGAAAAGGAGTTTTCATGTTCAGGGGACCAAGGCAGAGGGTCTGTGACTTCCTTTTTTTAGAAGCTGTAACAGAGGGGCCAAAACCTCTGAAAAACTGGGCACCCACTGTCTACAATAACCTGCTAGGCTGAGGAACCCCCTGAGTTGTCTCTGAGTTACAGGGCAGGGGGCAGTCTGAATGGAGGTAATTCTACTTGGAAGTATTTGACGTAAACCCATAGAAGTTGTGTCTCAGGCATTGTACCTTTTCTTGACAGAACTGCAGTTTAGATTTATTTACCTTAAAACCTCGTTCAGCTAAAAACTTTAAAACTAGCAGTGAATCCTCTATACAAGACTTAGTATCTTGTTAAGCTATAAGAATATCGTCTACATATTGGATCAAAACTGAACGTGGTGGTAACTGTAAATCCAGCAGCTGTCTGTCCATCTCTCTAGAGAATAGAGTTGGAGATTCTACATATCCTTGGGGTAGTCGGGTCCAAGTGTACTGCTGGCCCTTATAAGTGAATGCAAACAAATACTGACTATCAGAATGTACTGGGATAGAAAAGAAAGCTGATGAGATATCTATAACCGTAAAATAACGTGCTGTATGTGGGATACAGCTTAAAATCATAGCTGGGTTTGGTACGATTGGAAAAACAGGCAAAACAGCTTTATTGACTTCTCGCAAGTCTTGCACAAATCTGTAAGCTTGTTTACCAGGTTTCCTTACTGGTAGAATTGGAGTATTACATGGACTTGTTATAGGTACTATCATTCCTTGTTGCACCAAGGCAGAAATGACTGGGGCAATAACAGATGTAGTCTCTGCCGTCAAAGGATACTGTGGCACCCGAGGTAACTTTGCTCCGGGTTTTAAAATTATTTTTACAGGAGTGGCTGAAATCAGAAAACCAACATCATTATCATGAGTTGTCCGTAGATGAGAGGGTAATGAATGTAAATGCTTATTTTTATCGAGGTCAGACTGCATACATATTGTTTGCAGAGTGACAGTTTCATCTAAAATAGCCAAAATGCTATCTTGTTTATCTGAAGGTAATTGTAAATATACTCTATCAGCTGTGCAGAAAAAGTTTGTTCACATCTTACAGAGCAAATCTCTCCCCAATAAATTTAAAGGTGCTGATGGTCCTACTAAAAATGCATGATTGTCTTGTAAAGGTCCCAAAGTTACTGGGATGGTTTCAGAATATTCAGTAGGAATACCAGAGACACCTACCCCTGTAGTTGTGTTATTAGAGAGGGGGACATTTATTGCTGCTTCACCAGCTAACATAGATTTGGTTGCTCCAGTGTCAATTAAAAATAGGTATGGTTTATTTTTGACAAGCAACATAACATGTGGTCCAGCTTGATCTACAGGGATGAAAGGGCACAACTGCTGTTGTCTTTGTTCAGGGAACCTTCTCTGTGATGGCTGCTGATTGGATGGTGTCCAATTAGAATTCCACTGGGGTGACGTATCAGTGGGTGGGGCAGGTTGTTCAGCCAGATACGGACATTCATTTCCCCAATGGCCTACTTGGCCGCAATTGAATCACTCCATCTGATTATTATAGCTTTGGAGTGGGGCTAATCGTGTTTCCTGCCAGTTTTGTCTATTTTGGTTTCCCACCCCTTGGCGTCCACCTCTCCCTCTTCCCTGTCCTCGTTCTCCCCGGCCATGCTGCCCGAAGGCAGTATACATCTAAATTTGTGCTTTAACCACTTTTTCCTGTAAGTCCTTTTTTTCCTGTGCTAAGTGGTCGGAGAGGTATTGCACTTGTGTGACTAATTCATGCAATCCAAGACTAGGCCAGTTTAAACATACTTCCTTTAGCTTATCCCGTACTTGTGGGCGTAACCCATCTACGAAGGCATCCAACAATCTACTCTGTGCTGGCCCTTCGGTGGGTTCTGGGTAACCAGAATAAGCCTCAAAGGCTTCAGTGAGACAATTTAAATACTCGTCCACAGGTTCATCTTCTTTTTGAAGAACTGACTTGATTTTGGACCAGTTGGATGTGGGTGGGACTATTACTGTAATAGCACTTATTATACGGTGTCTGACCTCTTCAAACCCATTATCTCCTTGTGCATCATGTTTTGGATTCGGAGTAGGGACATTAGCATGGTCCCAAATTCGTTTCATCAAATCAGCCGGTATGGCGTACTGAAGAACTGCCCTGACTTCTTCTACTGTAGGATTTTGTAAACAAATATGTCCTGCCAGCACACGCTGGAACTTAGCTGAATTAGTACGGATAGGTGGTAGTGATTTGGTAATGGCTTGAAAATCAACCGCCGACCATGCCCTAGGGACTACAATGGTTGGTGGTTCCTGTGCACTTCTAGCATGGGCTGGGTTAGGTACTTCCCTCAAAGGTAACAATCTGTCGTCATCTGACGACTCAGAATCTGAATCTAGATTAAATTTATCTGGCCCAAAATATCCACCCCCCCACCCCCCCCCGTCAGTTATAGCGGGGAACTGGCCAAAATACCTTCATCGGTGTAAATGTTGCTTCCCTTTTCCTTTATAATAGGGTTTAGATTTAAAATACAATGTGATAGTGTTCAATCTCGCCGTTTGTTCTTACACATGGGTTAGCTCTGCATCGAGAAGAAGCTCGAGACAATCTAATACCCACAATCCCTCTCTGCCTTTACCTCAGATCTAGTTTGCCGCTGCTGCATTCGCATCGTTGGGAGCTAGCTCGAGGGTTTTTCTAAGATAAGATATAACTTTTTGTTGTATTTTGCTAAGAATCTTATTTAACTTGATATTGTTAGTGATAACTGGTGTGATTGTGTTCTGGTTCCGTAGTTCTTTGGTACCGTTAACCCTTTTATCAGTATTTTTGTACCGGGGCCTACACCCTTACCATTTACTACTATTGAGTCAAAATTTTACCTGATTGTGACTAACCGGATTTGACATTACTTGATTGTGACATTTACTTAATTGTGACTTTTTTAACCGGATTTGACTGTGTTTCTTGTTTCTAGACTTGTTTTACCTGCAATGTCTGAGAAGGCAAAGTCTGGTTTCAAGCGTTGTCAGTGTGGCCAAAAAATGTCGGTCACTGACAACCATAGTTCCTGTGTCTACTGCCTTGGCCCTCTCCACTTACAAGAGGATTGCTCCATTTGTCACTCTTTCAGTGGGAGGGTCATGACAGATAGGCGCAGGAAACTAATGGACAGGGGTCTGTTGAAACCAGCTTTCCAGGAGGCTTTAGATGCTTCTGACCAGGCATCGAAGTCCTCTAAGGAAGCCCAAGTCATCGGCTCCGAGCTCTTCTTCTAAGGTTAGATCACCGGTTCCACAGACTTGGGGGCGAGTGTTCAACTGGTGTCGGTTCCTGAGCCTCGAGTCTTGGAACCGTGATGGATATTGAGGTCGGCTCCTCCTCCAAACTTTCGGATGTCGATGTGGATCGTGGTGCAGAAGCTGCTGGAGCATTCTCTAAACTTATTTCGGTTTCCACCCAGCTGGTGTGAAGGCCTTCCTGTACCTCCATCCATTCCTCCTCGAGACCGATTCAGTCTTGGGCGGAAGAGGCTGATCTGCTGATTGTGGAGCCCTCGGTCCAGAACCGTCCTTGTCTCGGTCTGTTCCCTCACCTCGACTCCGGTCTGTTCTTGGTTCCGGGCGAGTCGAACCGGCGTGTCGGTTCCGACTCTCCCCTCGGGCCTCGGCACAGATCGATTTTCTTCCCATTTCTTGGGATTCTTCGATGCGGGACCGGGAGCGTTGACCTGATGAGGAAGGTGTTGTCTACCCAGACAACCACATCAGTGGAAGCAGTTTCTCCTCCCCATAAAGGGCCTTTGTCTTCATCTGCACCCACGGCCACATCCAAGCATCGGGCACCAGTGTCTCAGCCAACCCTGGAGGGTGCCCCTCTTCCTCGAGGCTTCTTGGATGCTCCCACGAGGAAGTCCCTAGGAAGAGACTGTGTAAGAGGAGACACTTGGATTCTCCACAAGAATCCATAACATCTGATACTGACTTAGATGAGTCAGAGGGGTCCCCTAAGTCACCTTCAGAAGATGTCTCTTTCAGACATTTTGGAGATCCTAAAGCAGAGAGGTGACTGGCAATCCCTTCCCCCTTCTGAGGATGAGTCAGTTCTGCTGAAGGCATTTGGTGCTCGCCCTTCCTCCTCCTGGGTCACTCCGCCTCGAACTAATGGAACTTATTGCTTGAAGGTGGGAGGCTCCTGACACAGTGGAACCTGTTCCTAGAAAACCGAACAAGTACATCACAGCACCTCAGGATAAGTCCTACCTTACTAAAGGAGTTCCAGTAGATGCTATGGTGGTGGCTGCAGCCACGAAAAAGGAGATGTCGGAATCTTCTTGCCTGTCCATCCGCCTAATAAAGATTCTAGAACGATGGATAGATATTTTCAGTTCAGCTTTTCCATGCGGTCCCTGAACTATTTGACCCATTTTACACGTCTGCAGAGGGATCTAGTCAAAGAGTTGGGAGATACAGGGTTCTACAGATGCAGCTGTCTCAGAGAAAGTGACAGCGCAACTTAATACTAACATCGATTGTTAACTCGTCCATGAGGCTGATTTCCTATGCAGCCGAGGGTTCGGTAAGGGCAGCAGCTTCAGCGATTGCGACAATCCTGGATGCGCCTATGCTCCTTTCGCGGAAGCCTTCAAGTCTTCCTTTACTGCCACTCTTTTGGCCCCAAGGTAAAGGAGACCCTTACCGGTGTGAACAAGAGGGAAAGACTCTGTCTGCTGTTCCGTTTTCCACCCCAACCAGACCGTGCGGTGGAAAAATGTGGTTTGAAACAAAATCAAGGATCTTTCCGGCACACAGGGTGATGCACCCTCTAGAGGCAGAGGAGGGGCAGAGGTGGAAGACCTGGCGGCAGAACATCAAGGTGACAGGGATACACTCCTGGTAAACCTTTCCAGCACTCCTGAGAGGAGGCCCGACTGTCCTGCTCTGGAGGCAGTCCCTCAGGCCTGGCAAGGTATAACTACAGACAATTGGGTAAAAGCGTGGTTACCAGAGGTTACACCATACCCTTTCTATCTTATCCCATTCCAAAGAAAAGACTCCCAGATGTACCCATCTGCGAGAGCCAGCAGCTTTAGAAATTTCAAAGCTGTTAGACAAAGAGTCATCCAGCCAGTCCCAGCGGACCAGCAAGGATTCGGGACTTACTCAAGGTTCTTTTAGTTCCAAAGAAAACAGGGGACTGGAGGCCCATTCTAGACCTGAGTTACCTCAATACTTTCGTCAAGAAAGAAAAGTTCGAATGGTCACGCTTCAATCGATCCTTCCATTTCTACAGAAGGACAGTGGATGTGCTCAATAGATCTGGAGGATGCATACTACCACATCAAGATGGCCAGGGCATCCAGGGATCAGGAGCCAGTCACTTTCAATTTCGAGCCCTGCCCTTTGGTCTGACCTCAGCCCCCAGGGTCTTCACCAAATGCATGGCAGTGGTAGCGTCTCACTTGAAACGTCAGGGATTCCAGGTGTTTCCGTATCTGGACGATTGGCTCCTTTCAGCCACCACCCGGCGTCGACTACTGCAGGCCAGAGACTATGTTCTTCAACTGTGTGTTCACCTAGGGATCTCCGTAAATTTGAAAATCCTTACTTCAGCCATCACAAAATATCTTGTTCATAGGAGCAGAATTAAACACACGGCAATTAATTCTGAGGCTTCCCACAGAAAGGATAGTATCGCTGCAAACTCACATACGTTTTGCTCCTGTCAAGGAAATCTCCTACAAAACTAGTTCTAAGGTGTTGGGCCTCATGTCAGCCTCCCTTATTGCAATTCCCCTGGGAAGGCTGCACATGAGAGTTCTTCAATGGCTACTGTTTGCCCAATGGTCATTTCAACAGCTACCTCTAACACACGAGATTCTCATCACAAAAACTTGCAAAACAGACCTGAACTGGTGGCTCCAAACGTGCAACCTTTCCCAGGGAGGCCGTTTGTGCTACAGTTACGGTGACCACGGACGCTTCCCTGATAGGGTGGGGGGGCATCTTTCAGGGACAGACAGTCCAAGGCGAATGGACCAATTTGGAGTACAATCTGCACATCAATGTACTAGAGTTGAGGGCAGTGTTTCTAGCATTGCAACACTTTGCTCCCCTTCTTCCTCTAGGGACTATTGCAGTTCAGACGGACAACATGTCGGTAGTCTGGTACATAAACAAACAAGGGGGAACCAGGTCCTACCAACTATGCAGAGAGGCCATGAGAATTTGGCAGTGGGCAGAGTCCACCATCCGGGTCATCCAGCGTCATAGCCGACAAGCTGAGCAGAGGAAATCTGCTACCACACGAGTGGGCTCTGAAACAGTCAGTGGCGAAAAGGATTTTTCTTCCTGCGACCTGTTTGTCTCCAATGAACGCCAAATGCAGGAGCTACTTTGCCCTATTACCCTCCAGGGAAGTCCCCAGGGACGCACTGGTTTCTGATTGGCCCCGGGACTCCTGTATGCATTTCCTCCATTTCCTCTGATACCGAAATTTCTCCAGAAAGCCAGGAACCTTCACAGGACGATAATTCTCATTGCTCCATTCTGGCCTCGTCAAATTTGGTTTCCCTTTCTGAAACCTCACTGCATTGGACCCTGGATTCTGGACCCAGAGCCGGATCTGTTGACTCACTCGTCAGGGGTTCCCCATCCCGCTCCTGTCACTCCATCTAGCAGCTTGGCTCCAATTCTAACTTAGCCAGGTCTGATCTCTTGTCACCAGCAGTTCAGAATATATTAGTGGCTTCATAAGGCTTCCACTACTAAGACATATACTAGCAAATGGAAGCGGTTTGTATTCTTGATCCCTTTACAGTTCCTTTGAATAAGATTTTAGAGTTCTTGACAGACTTATTTCATCAGGGTGCTTCTCCTGCTACTCTAAGAGTTCAATTGGCTGCCATTTCAATTTCCATGTGGAAGAGTGTGGAGCTCCTATCATGGCTCACAGACTTTGTAAAGCCTTCTTAAAAGGAGTTTTCATATTAGACCTCGGTCAGATCTCCTCGTCACCTTGGAGTCTAAACTTGTTACTATCTAAATTAATGTTGCCCCCTTTGAACCTGCCTCTTCTTGCCCTTAAAATTTTTGTCCTGGAAGACTCTCTTTCTGGTAGCCATTACTTCTGCTAGGCAGTGTCTGAACTTCAGGCTCTCTCCATCAAGCACCCTTATCTAATCTTTCACTCTGACAGAGTTTCTCTTCGTACCAATTCATCCTTCCTCCCTAAAGTGTGTTCTATTAATAACATTAATCAGTCCATTGAATTACCCACTTTCTTCAAAACCACTCCAACAAAATGGAGTATATGTTACACAAATTGGATGTTCACAGACAGCTAAGGTTTTATTTGGATAGAACAAAAGATCACAGGAAAACAGATCAACTCTTTGTGGCTTTTGCTGATAGCAGGAAAGGACTTGCAGTTACCAAATCAACTCTTTCAAAGTGGTTATCTGACTGTATAATCTATGTATACGATTCTGCAAATCAACCTTCTAAACAAACCCAAGGGACATTCCACAAGATCAATATCTCGTCCTTGGCTCATGCAGCTCGCCTACCTCTGGATGCTATTTGTGCGGCTGCTACCTGGTCTAAGCCACATACATTTATTTCTCATTATAAAGTAGATAAGGTTTCTAGGGACAGAGCAACCTTTGGTTCCACTGTGCTCAAGAACGTCCTCCCGTGAGTTCCTCAGGATTTAGGAGCTAGGGCGCTACCCATGTGTAAGAACAAGCGGCGAGATTGAACACTATCACATATAGAAGTTATGTACTCACCATAACGTTCCATGTGGAGTGTTCATCTGCATTTTGTTCTACAGTCCCCTCCACCCTTATTTGATGCCTGGCCAGTAGCATTGTTACTACTGTCTTATTCTCTGTACATAGTTGGTACACACATATACTTATATGTGTCTGTTATGTATGTATACATGTATGGCATGAATGTTTTGTTATGTAGATTGGTTTGCTTGCAAACTAGATCTGAGGTAAAGGCAGAGAGGGATTGTGGGTATTAGATTGTCTCGAGCTTCTTCTCGATGCAGAGCTTGCAAGAGGACCCATGTGTAAGAACAAAGGCGAGATGAACACTCCACATGGAACGTTATGGTGAGTACATAACTTCTATTTACAGCTTTTGCTTCCTTATGAGTCTTTCTATGAGTTCTTGGTCCCTCTTTTTTATCGCTTGTTTCTGGGTCAGATTCACTAGACTGACTGTCCGCAGCTTGTTCTCCCTCTCTCTAATGGTGGAATCTTTAGTGGTGGAATCTGGTTGCTGTGTTTTGGCTCCTTGTTGAGCAAGGGGGGGGCTGATACTGCAGGCGTGCAATCGGTGGTGCAGTCGATGGTGGGGGAAGCCAGGCATTATCGTCCTCTGATGATTCAGTTATTTGCAATTTAGCTAATTCCTTTACAGGATAAAGCCCCTTAAAGGGTGGGTCCTTCAAGCATTTACCGTTTACTACATCTACATTTCTAGCAGTGTGCTGTAATTCCCTTAATTGCTCTTTTAGTTTTTGCTGATTATCCTTTAAACTACTAATAACCAAATCTTTTTCTCTTTCTTTCGCCTGTGTCATCCAATCATTAAATGCTGCCCAGCACAACCCTGGTATTCTTCTCCCTTTTTTTCTTAACTTTCCTTGGAGATTAAGCAAAATATTTTTATTATAACTACCATTTTCTGGAAAGGCGAGTTTACCATCACCCTTAGCGAGGGCAACCCACTGACATAAACATACAACTGTCCCGGGACATACGAAAATACATATAACCAGCTGGTGTACCTCTTTCTGGCTCCTTTATGGTTCCCACACTCGCTCCCATTTTCACACAATAAACTATACTGTATTTTACATATGTAGCTGTGACATTTTGTAAATGTCGTTTTCCCCACTCTCGTATCTCCTTTCACTCTTATGTCACCAGTTTTTCGCTTTAACCCACTCTCATACTGCACAATCAACAGCAGAAAAAAAATGCATGCCACTTACCTCAAAACAACTCAATAAGAGGAATTATTACATTTCTATAAAGTTATCAATACCAAATTTTAACGCAGGCAAGTACAGGAAATGAAAGAAACACCGCCAGAACAGAAAATGTTGCCATGGGCCCTTTCACTATCAGTGTTTCATTTAATCCCCAACTGCCACAGCTGTTGTCAATTCAGATCCGAGTAAACGGCACCAATTGTTGCATTTAGCATTTTACCTTAAATGAAGACAAGACAATTCTTCTTCTCTTTCAGTGGTATTTATTACATACGTGTGGGAGCCTCATGGAAAGTACCAGGGAGACTCCCCGAACAAAGGAATGCATAAGCTTATATGCTGGTAATACTGCTGACAGTACAAAAATATAAACTAGACCAATTAAATTAATACAAAAGACAATTAACCAATCAGTGGTTTACCAGTAGGCTTAAAGCAGTTCACATTACTAAATCTCTAGGCAGAAAAATAAAATCGGATGCACTTCCATATAAGGCACATTTCCTGCTTTCAAGCAGGCTCTTGTTTTTCAGTACTTTTCGACTATTCACAGTTTACTCAGAGTTCGCAGAACAAAGTCCATCTTAATGCATGCAGATTGTCAAATACTCAGTTTCCTTAAACACATACTTTGGCCGTTCATATTCTACAGTGGCAAATGCCTTGTTAGAGATTTTCAGCAGGGTAGGTTTCCCAAAAGAAATACTGACTGACAGAAGTGCCAGCTTCATGTCAGACCTGCTGGCTTGTCTGCGGAATTCCTGTGGGGTGAAGCACATAAAGACCACCCCTACCATCCCCAGACTAATGGTCTTGTTGAGAGGTTAAACTCTATAATCAAGTCCATGCTACAGGCATTTGCAGATCAGTTTAAGTGGTAGTTGGACAAATATTTGCCCTATCTGTTGTTTGCTTACAGAGAGGTTCCCCAGGAAACCACATTTTTTTCACCCTTTGAGTTGCTGTATGGGCATAGGGTGACGGGACCTCTAGATTTAATTCATGATGAGTGGGAAGGTGAGTGCGAGTCTCACAAGGCGTCTCTTGTGGCATACGTCCTAAACCTCAGGACAAGGCTCAAGGAACTCATGGGCTTTGCCCAGGAGAACCTGGCAGAAGCCCAACAACAGAAAAAGGTGTGGTATGATAGGAATGCTCGATCTAGAGAGTATGCTGTGGGGCAGCAGGTAATGGTTCTCATTCCTGTCAGACACAACAAGCTGCAAGCAGATTGGGAGGGACCCTACAAGGTGGTAAGAAAGGTAAGTGATGTTAACTACATGGTGGAACTGCTAGGCAGAAGGCAGGGGCACAAATTGTACCATGTTAACATGATGCAACCATACCATGATAGGGAGGCCCTTGTGCTGAGCATTTGCAGTAGATTGCAGGAGGAGTCTGAGGGAGATCTGGAGACTGTTCTCCTCAGTGAGGCTCAGGCTGACACCTCAGTGGAAGGGGTAGCAATGTCCCAGCAGCTATCTCCTACTCAGGTTCGAGAAATCTGAGCAGTGTTGCAGGAATTTGGGACATGTTCACTGGGAAACAAGGGTACACTCACATGGGGCAGCACCAGGTAGATACAGGACACCAAAGGCCTATTAGGCATGCCCCTTATAGAATGCCTCAGGGAGTCAAACAGACTCTGAGGGAGGAGGTACAGGAGATGTTGGAACTAGGGGTGATTCAAAAGTCCAACAATCCCTGGGTCTCCCCAGTGGTGCTGGTTCCAAAGAAGGATGGCAGCACCGGGTTCTGTGTGGACTACAGGAATTTAAATAGTCACACAGAGTCAGATGCTTACCCCATGCCTAGGACAGATGAGGCCGTAGAGCAGCTGGGTGGGGCTAAGTATCTTACAATCATTGATCTTACCAAGGGTTACTGGCAGATGCCCTTGACTCCCAGTGCTAGAGAGAAGTCTGCCTTTGTGACTCCTTTTGGTTTGTATGAGTTCACAAAGATGTCCTTTGGGATGAAGAATGCCTCAGCAACTTTCAAGAGGCTGAAAGATCATATCCTGGCAGGGGCAGGAGGGTTTGCCATTGCTTACCTAAATGATATTGCCATCTACAGCCATTTCTGGCCAGAACACCTTCAGCATGTCCGGGAGGTGCTGAGCACACTACAGAGGGCAGGGTTGACCATTAAGCCGAGCAAATGTCACGTGGGTATGGCAAAGGTCTCCTACCTAGGACATAGAGTGGGGAGTGGAAAGATAAGGCCAGAACTTGCCAAAGTGAAAGTCATTCAGGCATGGCTTGCACCTGTTACTAAAAAGCAGGTGAGGGCATTTTTAGGGACAGCAGGGTACTACAGAAAGTTTGTCTCCATTTATAGTCCCATAGCTGATCCCCTCACAGACCTAACAAGGAAGACCAGGCCAGATAAGGTAGTGTGGACCCCAGCATGTGAGCAGGCATTCTAGAAGCTTAAAGAAGGTTTGGGAGGACCCTGTGTGTTAGCCTGTCTAGATTACAGCAAAGAATTTGTTGTGCAAGTGGATGCTTTAAACCATGGGGTGGGGGCTGTACTTAGCCAGATGTCTTCAGAGGGAGAAGAGCACCCAGTTGTTTATCTCAGTCGTAGACTCCAACCCAAGGAGGAATGCTATACAGCAGTAGAAAAGGAATGCCTAGCCATAGTGTGGGCACTGCAGAAACTTCAGCCTTATCTGTATGGAAGGAAATTCACTGTTATGACAGATCACAACCCCCTAACATGGTTAAACAGAGCCAGCCAGCAAAATGCCAAGTTGCTAAGATGGAGCCTGGGGTTGCAAACATATGATATATCCGTGCAGCCCCGCAGTGGGATTAGCAATACCATTGCAGATGGGTTCTCAAGACAGGGAACTGGATAAGGTATGCTCAGATAGACCTCCCTCCCTCCCTCAAGCAGCGTTTCTCAAGGGTCACTTGAAAAACTAGCTTGAGTTCTCCGGGGGGGGGGGATATGTGAAGATTGGGTGAAGACAGGTGAAGGCTGCCAGCCAAGCCAGATAGTATTTTGGAGATAATTCTGTCATCTGTAAATATTAATGTAAACCACAGGCTTGTGTCTTAAATGGTAAAAATAGTGTTACACGTGGAACTGAAAAAAATGTAACAACATTGCACTCTACTGACCAAGTAAGGCATATTGTGACCCTTTGATGTTAAAACTCTGAGCCAGTAAGTCTAGAGTGAGGGAGGTATCTTGCCTATTGTTTTAAGGCCAGAGTTAATGGCCATAATTTGCATGCATCAATGGCCTTTATTGCTCTGGTTTCTGCCCAGAGGTGAATAATGTAATTGTAGTTTCTGTTAGCCTTGGAACCCAGGGAAGTGTGAAGAATGATGTAATGTGAAACAGGAATGTGATTTTAAAAATAGAGAGAATCAGAGAGCATTAAGCATTTTTGTCTTGACCCTTTAGCACAACCTTGCTCTATATGTAAGTTTATCTTAGACTTGTGTTTTGTCTTAGAAATAGCTAGAAACTAGAAAGATTAGACTAAGTGTTTTTCTGTGATGACAGAACTGTACTACTGAATTATTTTAAGTATTTTTATATGATCTCTGAACTCTTGACTAGCACTGTGTAGTAAAAAGTATTGCCTTGTGTTTTGACTATTTGTTATTAAATATTTTTAAACCCTTTCATCTTTGGCTGTTTTTGTAGAGATAATTTTAGCTCTTGAGACTGCTTGCATACCTTTGATCAAATGATATAAAGCCACTCTAATAGCTTTAGCTCTGGGCTCTACTACCAATTGGCTAATATTGCACAGTAATAATTGGTCACCCTTTTAAGGGCCTTTGAGTAGATGATAAATATTAGTGGGTGGTGGCAGCTGGTACTACCGTATAGTCTGGGAAAACGAGGCACAGCTGGAGAACTTGTGCCAGCTTTCCCCAGGAATGTCTGTGTGGTTATATAAACTTTTCTCAAAGTGTGTGTGTGTGTGTGTGTGTGTGTGTGTGTGTGTGTGTGTGTGTGTGTGTGTGTGTGTGTGTGTGAGTGTGAGTGTGAGTGTGTGTGAGTGTTAGCTACTTGAGCAGGGACATGAAGCACTGGTTGGACAGAGAGGATGCTGGAGGTTTGAGCTTGCCCAATAGGCTGAGATCTGGACCCTATAGCTGTGCCAGTGGGGAGCTTACTGGGGACCTGGAGAGCAAGGGAGCGACCAGCCCCAGACTGACTGTGATCTCTGTGTGCTCTTAAGGGAAATTGCATTTTACTGCATGTATTTCTTATTTTTTCCTCCTATATGAGATGCCCCTCACTGTTGTTAGTGGTGAGTATTGAGGCTCCTTGATTGCTGGGCCAGGGCACATGTGTCACAGACCCTATCTTCTGTGGGTGTACGTTTTGCCGCTCCCCAATGATCCTATACTAGGAATTAGAGAATCAGAAATATTTTGTTCAAAAAATCCCTAGGACCTTTCCATGACACACGTGGTGGGTTTTCCCCCAGGGCAGAGGGGGGAACTCACCAGGAAGACACCACCCGACAACCCCCCTATGGCAGATGGGGGTCTGCATAACCAGGGGTCCAGAGATGCTTCTTCTGGGCAGCCCTACCTGCGCTCCTGAAGAGTGGCCCGATTGCCTGCCTCTGGAAACAGTCGGGGGATGATTCTCTCTGCACCACTTAGCCTGGCACTCAATCACATCAGATTCCTGGGTGCAGACGATAATTTCCAGAGGCTATCACATCTCCTTCAATCTTTACCCAAGACAGCAAAGGCAAATCCCCACTGTTCCACCCAGTCAGAGAGACATAGCAGGACAAGAAATTCGAAAGCTGCTCGAAAAAAGTGTCATCCAAGCAGTCCCACCAGAACAGATAGAATCTGGATTCTTCTCAAGGTTCTTTTTAGTGCCAAAAAAGACAGGGGACTGGAGCCAATTTTGGAGCTCAGCATCCTAAACAAGTTCGTCAAGCAGACCAAATTCCGAATGGTCACGTTCAGTCTATCCTCATCTCCACTTCTGACTGGGAGCCAATCATTACCAATCTCAAGAGCTGCCCTTTGGTCTCTCCACAGCCCCAGAGTGTTCACCAAATGTATGGCAGTAGTAACAGCTCACTTGAGACTGCAAGGATTCCGGGTGTTTTCATATCTAAACGATTGGCTCCTTACCACCCCCATTAAGCATCTATGGCTTCTTGCCGTGCACTACACCCAACAGCTAGCAAGGCTCTTGGGAATATCAGTAACTGAAGAGAAGTCAAAACTAGTACCTACTCAATGCCTAGAATGTATAGGAGCAGCATTATTTTTATTTATTTTATTTATCATTTGTTGACCGGGAAAGTCCGACTAGGTTCTATTAAGCCTGTTTTCAGCGGAGGCCCGGGGAGAAATGCTCCAGATGCATGTCTTTGGAATTAGGCATGAGGGCTTGCCTTGGCACTCTTCCTCATCAAAGGCTTCACAAACTAAGGTCTCAGCTCTGAGTGATACTCTCTCAGAACAAAGTTCCAGCTCATTTAGTCCTTCAACTGCTAGGATCAATGGCAGAAACCATTACTATAGTTCCCCTAGCAAGACTCCATATGAGATTACTACAATGTCTGCTAGTGATCCCTATTGACACATTCTATGTCCCACGTAATCAGCATAACCAGCTGTTGCAAGTAGGATCTGAAATAGTGGAAGAAGCCAGAAATGGATCTATGGAGTTGTCCCTTCTCACCTTCCCAACCCAAGGCCATAGTGACCACAGACGATTCCCTGATGGGGTTGGGGGGGCATTTTCAGGGAAAGACAGTCTAAAGCACCTGGTGCCCCATAGAGGTTAACTTGCATATCAATGTCCTAGAACTGAGGGTGGTGCTTCTGGCATTGTAAGCATTCCAATCTGCCCTCCCATTGGGGACAATTGCTATTAAGTCAGTCTACATGTCAGCCATCTGGTATATAAACAAATGGGGGAACCAGATCCTACCCATTGTGTCGGGAAGCCATGAGAGTTGGCAATGGGTCGCAGCCTCCAACCGCTTTCTGGTAGCAATCTACATTCCTGGGAGATCCAGTGTGATTGCGGCCAAACTGAGCAGATGCATCCTCCTGCCTCACAAGTGGTCTCTCAATCCCAAAGTAGCGACAGAGATTTTTCCATTGCTGGGGTCAGCCTTGCTGCAATCTATTTGCATCCCCCACCAACCACAAATGCAGCATAATTGCCCTAATTCCCCCTCAGAGGGAGTCCCCGAGGGACACATTTGGCCCCTGGGACTGCTCTATGCCTTCCCTCCTTTTCCCCTTATCCCACAATTTCTAAAGAAAGCTCTTCGGTTGAGAAGCAAAGTAATCCTCATTGCACCCTATTGGCCCCGCCAAGTCTGGTTTCCCTTCCTTTGGCCTCACCTGGTTCACCGCCCATGGACTGTGGATCCAACTC
This sequence comes from Protopterus annectens, assembly GCF_019279795.1. NCBI lineage: Eukaryota > Metazoa > Chordata > Ceratodontiformes > Protopteridae > Protopterus > Protopterus annectens. Next base: position 1,969,800,492 of record NC_056728.1, read on the forward strand.
CAGGGTTACTGTCACACCCACAGGGGTTGATCCAGCCAACCATATTGAGCCTCAGGCTAACAGCTTGGTAACTCCACTTCTGGCGATTGCGTTTCTGTTTACACAGAACAAAGGCCTTCAGAAAATCAGATCAGTTGTTTGTTTCCTTTGCGGAAAAGAAATTGGGCAAGCCACTGTCTAGAATTTCCTAGCCAAATGGCTCATTAATTGCATTTATTTCATTTACAATAAATTGAATTTGCCTTTAATCAATTACGTGCTCATTCTACAAGATCCATAGCAGCTTTCTTAACATTTCATTCATGATCCTCCTTGGATGATATTTGTGTAGCAGCAACTTTGGCTTCACCTCACACCTTCATATCTCATTACAAGTTAGACTTAGTTTCTAGAAGAAGGGCATTATTTGGGTCAGTGGTGCTTAGGAATATCTTTCCTTGAGGCCTCCCTGGGACTGTAGTAGCTGGGGACTATGTCCCATCCGTCGAGGATGGAGTGGTAATTGCAACATCAGATAAAGAAGTTATGTACTTATCATAATGTTTCATCTATGTTGTCTATTTTCATTCCTCCTTAACTCCCCACCCAACAACTCCCATCTAATGTTGTCTGAAAAGTAACTGGATAGAACCAGTCTTGGGGTCTTTCCCTTGCCTTTTATGAGTCCAGATATATCTTGGTGCTTCCATTATCTGCTATATTTCTGTTCAGAAATGTTTTCTATATAGGTAAAATTTTACCCTTTTGCTATAATCTGCAAACAAGATCTGAGGTAATGGGTGTGGTGCATTCTGGATAAGGGAGAAGTTCAAGGGTTTGAGGTTGCCACAAGTTTTTACAATGGCCAAGTCAGATTTGAGGACTCGGATTTGAACCCATCAGTCGAGGAGGAATGAAAATGAACAGCACAGATGGAACATTATGGTAAGTACATAACTTCTTTTTGCTGAGGCTTTTGAGTACTGTCTCAGGTTGTATGAGTTTTTTTTTTCCCCTGACGTCTACCTGCAAGATGAGTAAATGTGTGAAGCTGGAGTAGTTTGTAGACTTGGAATGCTAAAAGTACTTTAGATCTTTGTTTTATAGGTAGCCATTTGGTTCTCTCTGGGGTGATATAGTGATGCTCACAGAAAAACAAGTTCATAATGAATTCATAGATGCTGTTAAAGATAGTCTGGAGTGTGGTAATGTTTTTCTTGGAGGCAGAAGCAAAAATCAGGAGCCCTTATTCATGTTGAGAAAGGAGAACTCCTTTGCCAATGGCTTATCTGGCTGGTTGGTGTAGAAAAGAGGAGAATGTTTTGACCAAGAAAAGGAGAGATTTTACTTTGGCTCTCATTTTGTATATGTGGAAATGGAAGCTCTGTGACTAATCAAGCTACATTCATAGGTATTTGAAGGTGGAGGCTGTCTCTATGGAATAGCTGTTTAGGTCAGAAATAGTTAGAGTGAGGTGCTTGATGAATTCTCTGTGGAGTTCGAAAAACCATACTATTGGTCATGGTGAGGTTGAGAAGTAGTTTATAGTTTATGAGCCACTGGTGGAACTCATGTAAGTCTTTCTGGAGTTGGCATTTAATGTTGGTGTGACAGTGACCTGATCAGTAATGACCATGTTCTCAGCATAGAGAATAAGTGGGAGATGGGGGACCTTGCAAGAAAGTTTGTTAATGAATATGTGGGTTTCAAAAAGAAGTCTCAAATATCCCAAAACCAAGGACAGTCCAACAGGCTTGAATGACTGTTGAAGAGGCTTTGTGCTACCTTCAACCCTGGCCCATTTTCTCTTCCAGAAAGTCTGAATCTCTATTTTTCTCTTTTTACAACAGATTGTTTCAGACATATTAGTTCTGGAAATCATTCATCAAGGTGACCGGTGGTAGTGGGAGGAAGTTGGTCCATTCTTTAGGGGGGGGCATTCCTCGTATCACAGTTAGACCATTTTGTTATCACATGCTGTTGCAAGGAGCAATACAACCAGTTCCAGGGGGTTTATTCAAGGATGTTCCTTATGCCAAAGAAATGCATATTGACCATTCCTGGATCTTTCTTGCTTTAAACCGGGTTGTGATACTGCCCAAATTCAAAATGTTGTAATTTCACAACCTGTTACCTCTTCCCTGTAACACTAGAAGTGATGATGTGATGTTGTCCTATCTCGCCTTCATTCTTACCTGGTTGGGTTTGGAACCGATCCTCGGTTCTGACTCGGCCTTATACAAAGCTCGAGGTCTTCCACTAGTCATGGCTGTAACCCTATTCCATCATGCCCTAGGAAGGCTCCCCAGATCTCATTTGCCACTAAACAAGATTGGGTGCTTCCATACTGGCTCTGGCTAAGTGGAATTTTCCTTTTCATTTTTTGGATAATTGTTCTTTGATTATTACTGTTATATATAGCTAGTGTTTATTGAATAGTTTTAGTGTGTTTGCTTCTGCTGTTTTTTGCTGTTAGCATTCGTTTTTTCTTCTCAAGGCCTTTTCTCTCACCCTATCCTGGGTTAAATTTTACTCTCGTAATCCCATTTTTAGTTAGAGGGCTTTCTTTCCTTTAATTTTTAGGCTTGTTTAAGTTAGAGACCTCTTTCACCTTG